>NC_139895.1:6100648-6290648 GCF_905171665.1 Trachurus trachurus | reverse complement strand
GCTCCTGCTGCTGCTCCCCCTTCTGTGGCTCCTGGTTCTTCTCCTTCAGGCTCCTCTCGTGGGAGCGACGCAGCAGCTGCAGCTTCTGTGACGACTCCTGCACCCGAGTCTGAGCCTGACGGGAAAAAGATCAACACGGACTTTTCTTTAAAAAAACACATGTGCCGAGTTTCTGGTTTTCTTTTTCTTTTCTGGGTTTTGGTTTCTGCTGCTCCACTTCAAACATAAAAAAAAAACTAAACAAAAAAAACATGTTCCCTAAAAAAAACCTATGCAATCTTAGCTTTTATTAAATATGACATTTTAAAACGAAACATCGACCGAAAAGCCGACATGAAACTTAAGTTTTCTTTGTATGTTTTTATGTTTTCACTTCAACAGCGTTATTGTTTTCACTGGGTTTCATTGATCCCATGTCCAGACTCATAACTGAATAATCGTTTTGAGGTAACGCGGAGCAGACGTTCCAGATTAATCCAAATTTAAACAACATTACCACAAAAATAACAACACAATTCTTTAAAAAAAAAACATTGAATATCTGATTTTACAACTAAAGTAAATGTGGGGAGAGTCTGTAAAATGTTTTTTATATTATACTGTGATGGAAACCAACAGGATCCAATAGAAAGTGGTTATGTATATTTACACTTTTTTAAAGGGATAGTTCACCCAAAATTCAAATTTCACTCATTATCTACTCACCCTCATGTGGACTAAGGGCTGGGAGAAGTTTCAGAGTCCTCCGTGCCTTCTCTGAGTTACAGCGGGGCTCGGCGCAGCACTGCATGTCCACATGATGGAGCTCACTTTTCTTCGTCCAAAAAGACACACCAAAAAACATCCAAATACCTCCACAGTGCTCGTCTGTAATGTCCCTCTTGTATTGAAGCCCCAACATGAGAAATTGTTCCGAAAAAAAATTAAGTCTATATTTTAAGCTTGTTTGTAGCAGAAGCTCCCAGTGTTGCTCTGCCGGAATCTCGCGTGATTTGCACTGACACCCAGTTCACGGCTCCGCAAATCACGCGAGATTCCGGCAGAGCAACACTGGGAGCTTCCGCTACAAACAAGCTTAAACAGACGAGCACTATGGAGGTATTTGGATGTTTTTTGGTGTGTCTTTTTGGACGAAGAAAAGTGAGCTCCGTTCTCAACCGTCATATGGACATGCAGTGCTGCACGGAGCCCCGCTGTAACTCAGAGAAGCCACGGAGGACTCTGAAACTTCTCCCAGCCCTTAGTCTTGAGTAGATAATGAGTGAAATTTGAATTTTGGGTGAACTATCCCTTTAAGTAGGAAAGTAAAGTTATTATTATTATTATTATTATTATTATTATTATGATAATTATAAGGAGTGGTACCTCAGCGAGCGCCTCCTGGTCGAGGGAGGAGATCCCCTCCAGCTGCTTCACCACATCCTGAGCCAGAACCAGAGCGTCGGCTTCTCGCTGCACGTAGTGATGCAGCTCGGCCAGACGGCAGACCGGAGAGACTCCTGGGGGGGGGAGGAGGAGGAGGGGGGGGGGAAGGAGGAGAGAGAGAGAGAGAGAGACAGGAGGAGGAGAGAAAGAGAGAAAGGGGGAGGAGGAAAGAGAGAGGGGGAGGAGAAAGAGGAGGAGGAGAGAGAGAGCAGAGAGAGAGGAGGATGAAGAGGAGGAAGGAGAGAGAAAGATGGAGAGAGATGAGGAGGAGAGAGGGAGATAGGAGTAGGAATAAGAGGAGAGAAAGATAGAGAGAGAGGAGGAGGAGCAGGAAGGAGAGAGAGGGCGGGAGGAGGAGGAGGATGAAGAGGAGGGAGAGAGACAGACAGAGAGGAGGAGGAAGAGAGAGAGAAGAAGGAGAGAGAAAGAGGAGAGAGAGGAGAGAGAGAAAGATAGAGAGAGGAGGAGAGAAAGAGAGAGAGGAGGAGGAGAAGGAGGAGGAGGAAGGAGAGGGAAAAGGAGGAGGAGGAGAGAAAGAGAGGAGGAGGAGGAAGAGGAGGAAGGAGAGAGAGGAGGAGGAGGACAGATAGAGAGAGAGAGAGGGAGGAGGAGGAGGAGGAGGAGGAGGAGGAGGAGGAGGAGGAGGAGGAGGAAGGAGAGAGAAAGGAGGAGGAGGGAAAGATAAAGAGAGAAATGAGGAAGAGAAGAATGAAGAAGAGAGAAAGAGAGCAGAGAGAGGAGGAAGAGGAAGAGGAGGATTAAATGAGAATGTGTTATGTTTTATTTGTTGTATTTCTCCCTACCCTATGTTTCTAAACTAAGACGCCACTAAAACTCTTCTAGTGACATTTAGTGTCAGAACAGAGAGAGTTGGTCTCTTCCTGCTGCTGTTCCACTAAAACCTTCATCACATCTCGACGCTCTGTGATAACCTCATCTGCTCTGGTGCCGTCGTAGTCGAGGAGCTGCTGAATCCATCCAGCTGCATCTCTACACACACTCACACTGTTGTCATGGTGTTTCACTCTGTGTAAACCACAGGATAAAAGACACAACGCTCCTCTGTAACACTGGAGTTTGACTCTCCATTGAGACCAAGACCATATGCATATTTTTTTCTTACAAATACTACTTATACTTTTCCTTCTTTTGCTTGTTACTGTTTTTTTTATCTGTACTACACATTTCTTTGCTCTTGTCTGCTGCTGCAACTCTGTAAATTTCCCCATTGTGGGACGATTAAAGGATTATCTTATTTTATGTTATTGACCTGATAGTTTTGGAGCTATTCTGGATGTATTTTTGGGATACACCGGTAGGTCTGTGTAGTTTCTTTATTGGAAAGATCCAATATCAATTCATAAAATGTATAAGTATGCCATTAACAGCTTGTTAGTGTCCTGCAATTGCGCAAATTGTGGACTAACCGAATGAGAGCGCTGCTGTTTAATTGTGTATCTATATTCACATAAGCTGAAATGTGCACATTGATCGCAGATACTTGAATTATCACTTATGACTGTGCTGAAGAGTTGCACTGTTAAACTTCTGGAGCGGGTCATGTTAAATAAATGTGCATTAATGTAACTGCTTTAAAAAAAAAAAAAAGTAAACATTCATATTTTCAATAATGCACCAGGTTCAATTTGCAAAATCTCTTTCATAATAAAGTAAAAATGGTATTAAAACTAAACTAACGGGTTACTATTTCTAACTTTCTTGAATTAGGAGAGAGCTGCAGAAGGAGAATCGTTTTCTTCAATGTAAACATGTTTGGTTTGGTTTATGCATCCTGGATTACAAAAGGCAAATGCTTCTAGACTGTGAAACTTTTACAGCCATCAAGTTTTTATAATGAAGAAAAGCAGCAGCAGACACTGAATATAATGTGGTTTTTCTGTTTTTAATTACGCTGACACTTGGATTAACAGAGAATTAAACGGTTCACGGCTTCATAAGGAATCGATGAGTGAAAAAAAAAAAGAGGTCAAGAGTCAGGGACAGTGAAACCCGAGCTGAGGAAACCGGCGACTCGTCTCTTGTTTCACACTCTTTACTATCGAGACAAGAATCATTTTTATATTTTGTTTTGTTTTTTGGTTGTTTTTTTAAGTGGGCACAGTTCCCTCGTTCAGAAGAATTAAATGTCACATTCACTCTCTGTCTCTATTAATGCTGTCAGAGTGGTTTCATTTTCTGGATTATACAAATAACACCCACAAAAGATGGCAGTTGGCAGGAAGCGCAGCTCAACCAACGTGGCTCCTGATACCAGCGCTGATAGATAGACTTTTTTTTTCTTTTTTTTTTTTGTCTGAGCTGAAGTGAACTGAAATATCCTCCTGTCCTGTTACTCTGTGTCTCTGAACGTGACCTTTTATGAACAAAAATGTAATAAATAAGCTGTACTTGTTCACAGGAAATGCAGGATCTCAACTTTTAAAACCTAAAATCATTCATTTATAGAAAATAAGTTTCACATCTGGATTAACATCAGCAGGAAAGAAGCAAGATAACGACTAAGAAAATGACACACTGACTGAAGCGACATTAACAGGTTGTTTTTTTTCCACGTAGGAAAAAAAAACATGTGGTTTTTACACATTGCAGACTCTGCAGGAAGTGATAGATAGAATCGGTTATCAATATCTACGACTCAGTGATTCCTTTGCCACATGAATTTCCAGCAACTAGCTACTACATTTTTTTGAATGGTTCAATAACAAATTAAACTTGTGCTCTATTTAAATTATTTATTTATATCCGTTTAGTGCATATTATTCCTTGTATTGTTTTTATCTGTTATTAGAGTGTCCGTGATTAACTATATTGTATTTCTTTTTATAACTGTACAGCACTTTGGTCGACTGAGTTTGTTTTTAAATGTGCTTTATAAATAAACTGTGACTTAACTATTGTTTTATTTGTATTATTCCACTTTGTTGTTATCATATTATTGTGTTTCCACTTCTCATTTATTGAAGTCCTGATGGATTTCTGGTTTGTTAAGGCAGATGGGTTTGGATCTAATTCAGTGGTTCTCAAACTTTTTTACATCAAGGAACCCTAAATTGACACGAATTAGACCACGGACCCCCATTGGACAAAATTTTGACGCAAATATTTGATCTGAGACTGAAGAACATTACTTTTTTAGTCAATGTATGTTCAAATTAGGGCCAATGGTGTGAAATTTTGGAAATATTGTAAAGGAAGGGTTAGGGTTAGGGTTAGGGTTAGGGTTGCTCTTGCTTTTAACTCTATGTTTAATATAAAAAATGTTTTTGTTTTTATGCTGTTCTTTTTAAATGTTTTGTCTTCTTTATGTAAAGCACATTGAGTTACCTTGGTATGAAACGCACTATATAAATAAAGATGCCTTGCCTTGCCTAAAAGAAAAGATCAAAGGTCAAATTATCTAGGAAAAAGTGGTAACATTTCTCAAAAAAAAAGTTTTTTAAAAATTCTAGAAAAAGTGGAAAACATTCTATAAATAAATAATAATAATTTCTCAATCTTTTTTTTTTTCTTTTTTACAATTCTAGAAATTTTTTTTAAAAAAATAAATAAATAATAATTTCTAAAAAAAACATTTTCTTTTACAATTCTAGAAAAAAAAGAAGTAACATTTCAAGAAAAAGTTGAGGACCCCCTTGAACCCTCCCAAGGACCCCTGGAGGGTCCCCGGACCTTACTTTGAGAACCATTGATCTAATTGATGCACTTAGAAGAAACTCAGTGATTGGTCGATCCTCTAATTGTACAACACAGGTAAATAAGAAGAAGGTAAATGTAGTGTAGTAGAATAAACCTTGTGCATCGTTCTCTTCTCTGACCTTTTATGAGAGAGTCACGGTGTGTAAAGAGTCTGACCTCTGTGAGTGGAGCTGTCACGGTTGCCACCACCATCATCACTGCCAATACCGCCACCGCCAATTCCACCGCCGCCACCGCCGCCGCCACCGGTCCCACTGCCGCCGCTGCCGCTGCTGCTGCCAGCCTGGGTGACTTTGATAATCTGCAGTCGGATCAGCTCGATCTTGGAGCGGCTATCCTGCAGCATCTGTTGAGCTGTGGACAACATCTGATCCTGGATAACGACAAGACGAGACGCCGCACTTCATCATCACCATCACTGCTTTTCTTTACTCTCACAAACAAAAACAAAGCAAAAAACACACACAGAGAAGTGAGAACACATGCAGGCTTTTT
This sequence comes from Trachurus trachurus, assembly GCF_905171665.1. NCBI lineage: Eukaryota > Metazoa > Chordata > Actinopteri > Carangiformes > Carangidae > Trachurus > Trachurus trachurus. The sequence goes on along the minus strand of NC_139895.1, from coordinate 6,285,011 downwards.
TACAGTAGTTGACCATAATAACAAGAAGAAGTGGCAACAGCAACAGCGATGTGTGGGAAAAAGCATCTGTCACACATTCACCACTCAGACAGTTTCCTTATGGGAGCTTAAAAAAAAATAATAAAAAAAATAAAAAAACAAGTGGCAAAGAGAGGGAGCAGCAGGACTGAAGTGAGAACAGCGTGTTCGGATCAGCTGACAGACATGTAGGAGCTATGACTTTGCGCTTCACTAACCTCAGAGTGATGCTCTCGCTCCGTGCTGCTGCTGCTGCTGCTGAATAAGGACTAATTCATCCTCTGTGGATGGATGGATGGAGGTGGAAGTGGACGAGGAGGAGTAGGACGAGGAGGAGGAGGAGGAGCGAGGGTTTCTCAGGTTGCGCCTCTCCACCTTCACTATCCTTGAAGCACAACACACACACACTCAGACACACACATACACACACACTCTGACCGAGAGGCTCTTCTCTTCTCTTCTCCTTCTCCGGATGCAGCGCCTACATCTTGAGACTTAGATCCTCACTCTGCTGCAGCAGCCGGTCCTCCTCCTCCTCCTCCTCCTCCTGTTTGTTGTTGCCTCCTCGCTGCAGCCTCAGACTCTGCAACATCCCCTTCACGCTGCATCCTCCTCCTCATCCTCCTCCTCTGCTCTGTAACCAAATCCCTCCTCTCCTCTCTCTCCTCTCTCTCCTCTCCTCCTCTCTCTCTGCAGGGGGATGGCAGGCAGACTTCTTCTCCAGTGCCAGTAAAGCTGCTGCTGCTGCTCCTCTTGCTGCTGCTGCTGCTGCTGCTGCTGCTCTAGTCCGACGACTGATGATTGCCTGCTCTGGGCTTCGGTATTGGCCGCTGCATGACCACATGTTCCTGTGCTGTCACCGACCAAAAAAGACACAAACACAGAGCTGCTGCTGCTGCTGCTGCTGCTGCTGCTGCTCTCTTCGGGACAAGGCTCAGACAGACAGAGCAGCCGCCTGCAGCAGCGTTTAGCAGATTTATTCAACCTGCCCGGACAACACAAGAGAGAGAGAAAGAGAGACATTAATAGTTTCTTTCTTTCTTTCTTTTTATTTATTCCAACCAAGGCAATTTCACAGTTTGACAATATCATGGCAAATCAGGGAGGGGGAAAAGCAGGGAGAAGATACATCTTATATTGCCAAATCAAACAGAAACAGAACTTCAAGTTGACTTATCTCTCAGTCACTGAGCGATACTGTAGTCTTCTTACCATAAAGTAAACAGAACAAGCATAATAAAAAATAAAAAACAGCATTTCAAGCTGACAGTTGTACAGGTCTACAATTCATTACTTTAAGAGTTCTATAGTTTGACTCCAACTACACAGAGAAAAATAGAAGTACGGAAATGTACTCAAAAGGGTACAAACCCTTGCCACTCCAGGCATACCTTTTTTAGAGACAATTTTGTACCATTCTGGAACATTTGTGTGCCTTTTTTACCCCCAAAAGGTACACATAGGTACTCTAGAGCAGGGGTTTTCAAAGTGTGAGAGAGTGAGCCCCCCTTAATGAAAAATAAACAGCTGTGCCCCCCCCCCCCTCAAACAAAAAAAAAAAAAAGAGAAGAGAATTAAACATAGCCTATTTATTATCAGTTACTATGACCAAAACAATATTTGATTCATTAAACATAAATTGGTCTTTCCTGTAGGATTTGTTTGATTTACAAGCTTGTTTCTCAGCATATATTAATTATCATGACAACATAAAGCACTGACGAATAAACCTAAACATTGATACAGAACTCTGTAACACACTCATCACACAAGCAGCTTGTGCTACAGCTGATGCAATGTATTTATCTGAGCTTGGTCACTGTGAGAGGCACCGGGTGCAACAACTAACAGTGTTAGTTGTTGTTGTTGTTTGTCCTGTTCGATATTTGGTTATATGGTGTGCCGTGGCCGTGGATGTTTTTGTGTTGTATGTGAGATATGATTTTTGTTTGGTTTGAAATAAATACAATCAATCAATCAATTCATATGAAGTTATACACCTGACGCTCCTCTTTTTCTAACCAGAATAGTTCCACAGCCGACTACTAGTGCTCCGCTCTCCCTGCAACACAGTCTCTCTGATCACTTGCATCGGGTTAGGGCTTCTGCTCACCTGACTCTGTGCAGCTTCTGCTCACCTGACTCTGTGCAGCTTCTTCATTAAATCCAAACAGTCCGACACAGCGACGCACTGCTCCTCTTTGACTCTTAAGTCTCTGTTGTTGTAGTGAAGATGGGCGGGCTCATGTCCTATGCTCCAGATTCATAAATAAGGAGAATGAACACTGGGATGATCAGCAGAAAGTGATCAACCAGCAACAGAACAAAATCTCCCAAAGTTCTTCGTTTTTCCTCAATGGCCACAGAGGTGGCAGCAGGCAGAGCACAAACAGGATGTAGATCAAAACCACAAAGATGATGATGATGATGGTGAAGTATTGGTAGGCATGGGACAAAGAAGTAGAAGATGATGTCCAGCCCCATGGTGAAATAAAAAAGAGAGAAAAAAATGGGCGGGCTCGTGAATTTTTTTGACACGAGTCAAAACGAGCGATAAATCGCGTATCTCGCGTTTGGTCGCGCGTAAAAACTCGGGCGAAAAAAAAGCGTTCCTCGTGTTTGGTGGGAAGCCCCTCGTGGGTCTTCCCACCAAACACGATGAAATAGACGAAGACGCGAAGGTCGATAACGAGCGATAAATCGCGTATCTCGCGTTTGGTCGCGCGTAAAAACTCGGGCGAAAAAAAAGCGTTCCTCGTGTTTGGTGGGAAGCCCCTCGTGGGTCTTCCCACCAAACACGATGAAATAGACGAAGACGCGAAGGTCCCGTCGCCATAAAAGAATCGCGTGTAGCGTCGCAAAAAAAAAAAAGTCGCGTATACCGCGTCTCGTGCCTAATCGCGTCTCGCGCCTAATCGCGTCTTTGCGTCACGGCCTTTTACACCGCGGACGTAACGAATAAACGGTGACGGTGTGAACGGACACATAGAACAGGACCAGACGTGGAGTTGTTTCCTCTTTTCACCTACAGCTCCACTCTCCCTTACTTACACTAACTACTGTTATTGTTGAGGCCAGAGAATTGTGGGATTTGTAGTTTTTGAACGATCGCAGGTTGTGCAGGGTTTTTTTTTTAGGGGCAAATGCGAGTGAAATGCTCGCCCATGGTGGGCATAAGAAAATGTAAGACCTGTCTAAAATGATTTAAGACTTGAACACAATAATTCAACAAATTGAAGACATTTTAAGGCCTAAAATTTAGATTTTCAAATTTTAGACTTTTTAAGACCCCGCTGATACCCTGTAATATGAATAACTGCCAAGTCTATAATTGATTAGATAAAGGTGGACTGAATTAAATGTATTTTGTAGTTGGTCTTTTAGCAGTACCAATATCAAATTCTACCAGATTGAAGAGAATATGCCACAATTTTGATTGGTCCAAAAAAAAAAAAATTTTTTTTGAAAAAAATGCTGATAGCCTACTGCACTTTGCCTTTGTAGGGCAAACTGAGAAAAACAGCTTTTTGTGTTTTTCTTTTTTCAGCATCAAATTATGAATAACTACCAAGTCTATAATTGACTAGAGTACAATAATTGGCCCTACAGTAGGACAGAACTGTACATTTAAGTACAGAAATGTCCCCCTTCTGTACCCCTATTTTTCTCTGTGTACAGAGATACACATCTGCTTCAAAGTCTATTATCGATTAATCTGTTGATTATATAAACGATTAATTGATCAGTTGTTTGGTCAAGAAAATGTAAAAAAAAAATGTTGAAAAATGTCAATCAGTGTTTCTCAAACCACCAGACGACGTCCTCAAATGTCTTGTTTTGTCCACAAACCAAAGAGAGACTCGGTTTATTGTCATAAAGGAACAAAGAAACCAGAAATATTCACATTTAAGAAGCTGAAATCAGAGAATTTAGACTTTTTTGTTCTTAAAAAACTACTCAGACTGATTATCAAAATAGTTGACGATTAATTTAATAATCGATTTTTATTCGATTCATCGATTAATTGTTGCGTCTCTACTAACAGATGCCACCATGAAACTTCCCAAGTTTATCACTCGACAAATATTTTTTGTACTACAAGTTTTGTCAAATGTTATGTTTAAATATGTTAATGATGATTAGATATGCGCTAGAATTTGCATACAGAACAGATGGATAAATCCACTTTCAAAGTCCTTGTTTAATTTTGTTGACATATTAGAGTCAAAGATTTTTTACAGAGGGCATTTTGGATATCTCTTTTTATCACTCTGTAAATTAGTTATAAATCGTTAGGCTGTGAATGATATATCAACAATCCCCTCTGTAAAAACCTTCAGAATATAGAAAGGGATCAAACTGGAAGGTTTGATGTCTGTAAGTGCTGCTGAAGTGGAGATTTCTAGCTCAGAGTCTGAGGAAAAACTCATTTTGAGAAAACGGACCTTAAAGATTTGTACTGTAAAATTCCATAGATTGTAAGTACTTTTACGATTTGTTGCGGATACGGAGGAAATTACAATTTTTATCAGGAGAGAGAGAGCTTTACAATGACACCTGACATGACATGGGTCAGACAACACAGCACAGTTTGTCACAGTAGCTGTTAACTTTCGGTGAATTTAGGAGAAATCTACTGACGAAAGAGACAAAATGAAGTAAAATAAAAACCTTAATGTGGAATATCTACCATTTCTTTCCACTACGTTAACAAATCATGTAAAATTTGTCGAGAAGCAATGTGTTGCATTGCAAAAAAGTTAATTTATTCCACATTGGAGTTCAGATTTACTTTTCTGTCAGATTTTTATGAAAAAATAACAGTGATTATCTGGACTTGTGGTTCAGCTCAATAAGAATAATGATAGGTTTGTTTGGACTTTTCTGATCTAAAACAATTATCTTTTTTTTTTTTTTTTTTTTAGTTTATCAGTTTATTGAATGTGTCAAGAATAAAAACAAAACAAAAACATAACAAAACAAAAAATAAAAGCATATAAGCAAAGAAAGCTTTTAAAGCTTTTAAAGAAAACAAACAATAAACTAAATTTAAAAGGGGTCTGGTGTCAAACTGTGACTAATTAACCCTAAACTTCAACTGACATTCAGTATCTTTTTTTTTTTTTCCTTCTTTTTAATTATAAGTGCGCAAGTGCGAGTCGGTTCAACAGAAGCTTTTGGCCTAGTGGTCTGTCTGAATAAACGTAATTTAAAAAATAAAATAAAATAAAACAAATAAATGTTTTTTTTAATTTAAAAAAAAATCACTTGTGGGATAGATAGGGGAGTGGATAATGCGAGGTTTTGGTCCATTTTGGGGGTGAGAGAGCGGAGTAAATGAGTAAATTGCAGCCGAGTTGAGACCTACTTTGAGAGGCGGAGCGTCTCCTCTGCTCCATTCGGCGAGGCGCGTTCGTAATGAAAGGAGCGCGTGAGCGGCGGTTGCTGTGACTTCCTCGCTCGCGCTCCTCCTCGCTCGGTCGGTTGGTCGGTCGGCAGCACTGAGCAGCAGCAGCAGCAGCTACATCATTGTGTGTGCGCGTGTGAGTGTGTGAGTGTGTGTGTGTGGAAAAGCAAGCAGCACGTTGTTGGCTTCTCCACGCTGAGGAAGAACTTTACGCCGAATTAACGTTCTCCTGTTCGGGAGGAGAAACCCCAGATTCAGAGCTACGAGCTTATTATTCTCTCGGACGTCTGTAAGTTTACCCCAGCTCGCGAAAACATGTCGGCCTCGGCGGCAAAAGTGAGTAAAAAGGAGCTGAACTCGAACCATGACGGAGCGGACGAAACCTCCGGTAAGAAGAAGAGGGGGGGGATGAGGGAGGGAGGAGGAATGGCGGCCTCCTGTTCACCGCCATTTTCACTTTCTTCTTCTTTCTCTAACATAATTTTGCAAATTTCCACAGGGGAGAATGCATTGATGTTGATAATTATTTTATGCACTGCTGTGTTGATTTTTTGCTTCACGCCCCCACCCCTAAAAAGAGCTCCTTTTGTGGTTGCTGCGTGTGTTCACATTGCGCTAGCAGCAGCTAAGTTAGCTCGTTAGCGTTAGCATTAGCACGCCGCTGCTGTTGTTCCCGTTCACAGAGGCCACGTTAGCTTAGCTTCATTTAGCATCTTCAGCGTGGCCAGTTTTCTGACCCCGAGTGGCCGTAATATGTATTATTTATAATTTATTCCGCCCGCTGATGCGAATTTAAAAACAACAACCACAAACTACCTCTGTTATTATTGTGTAATGTGTAATAACAACGGGAATAGTTAGTTGATAACCCTCTTTCAATTTAGCATTGTAGCATTAGCACTTAGCCCGCCGCTACTGTTGTTGTTGTAGTGTTACCTAACGCTAGCTGACGACGTTGTGTTTTGTTATATTGGATCTAATGTGTATTTAAAATCACCAGTCCCGCATTTTATTCAGTTAAACTAGTTATTTAATTATTTATAAATAGTTAGTTTAGAAAAAACTAGGACCCAGGACCCCACGCTATTCATACGGGTAAAGAGGGTTGACAGTGTCGGGGCTCAGCATACGACGTTGTGTTTTGTTATACTGGGACACAAGATTGCTTTTTAAATCCACCAGTTCCGCATTTTTATTCAGTCAAACTAGCTAGTTATTTATTTATTTCATCATAGCGAGTTTAAAAAAAACAAACACAAAGAAACTGGGACCCAGGACCCCACGCCATTCTCACGTTATCGCGGCTGCGTGTGTGTGTAGTGAATGTGTGTGTGCAGACTTGATGTCCCACATTTAAACCACGCGGCCTTGTCGGTAGCAGCCGGCAGGAAACGGCGAGTGTCTGAACCGCTAGAGCTGGAGCTGCTGCAGCTATTGGCCGCTCACGTTGCCTTAATAACCTCCGGGGGAGCTCGACTTGTTAAAGTATAGCCTGACTTGAACTAGTATCGTTACTTTACCGCAAAGTAACGGTGGATTATTCACTCTGAACACGGAAATGATTGTGTAAAAAAAGCACAATCAGACCTCAATAGTTTGTGAAAACTTAGTTCCGTGGATAAAAATACAAAACAAACACAGAGAGATTGAATATTTATTTGTATGTCAGTTTTTATTTTTTTTATTTTTGGGGTCATATTGTGAAATCTTCACAGAAAAATAATGTGTATATATTTATAGGCCATTGAATGTTTATAATGATTAAAACTTGCTTTTGGTGAGGCCATTGAATGTTTATAATGATTAAAACTTGCTTTTGGTGACATTTCTTTTTCTATGTTTTTTCCCCCCCCACCAACAGAAAAAGAGCAGCAAGAAGCTATTGAACACATTGACGAAGTTCAAAATGAAATTGACAGGTAAGACTTACTTGTTTTAAAAAGATATATTTGCGATGTCACATTTCGTTGTTAAACTTAAACTGCAACTTTCTGCCCATGAGAAAGTGTTGGATAACTTAAGATGTGGTAAAGGAAGAGGAACTAAATAGTGAAATCAGATGCTGTAATCCCAGACTGCCATGGTGCACCACATAAAGCGCAAGAGAGATTTTGTTTTTAACAATCGAAACTTTTTGTTAATTTGTTTTTGTTTTGTTTTTCTTCTGTCTCTCCAGGTTGAACGAGCAAGCCAGCGAGGAGATCCTCAAAGTAGAACAGAAATACAACAAACTCCGTCAGCCATTCTTTCAGAAGAGGTCAGAACTGATCGCCAAAATCCCAAACTTCTGGGTCACCACGTTCGTCAACCATCCACAAGGTGAGCGAATTGGCACAAGCAGCATTTCTTTCTTTCTCATAGTCCGATGATGTGCAACCAGAAACTTTGGGGTCGATGTACGGTCTGTAAAAATGTGTGTGTGTTTCCCTGCAGTATCTGCCCTACTGGGGGAGGAAGATGAAGAAGCACTTCACTACCTGAGCCGAGTGGAGGTGACAGAGTTTGAAGACATCAAGTCGGGCTACAGAATAGATTTTGTGAGTATTGGCGCTGTTGCATGCACACAAACGCCACAGTGAGATGCAAGCTGTTTTCTTCTTGCCTTTTTTTTTTTTTTTTTTTAACACCGGTGCATTTCTGTTTCTGTCTCTGCAGTATTTCGACGAAAATCCGTACTTCGAAAACAAAGTACTTTCCAAAGAGTTCCATCTGAACGAGAGCGGAGATCCATCTTCAAAGTCAACAGAAATTAAATGGAAATCAGGAAAGGTGTGTTTTGTTTTTAAGTTGTGGTTTCCAGCTTTGACACATCTTTTTTTTTTTTTTTTCCACAATTGTGAGTTTATATCTACATGTAATCAATTAATTTTGTCTTGCAGGACCTGACCAAGCGCTCCAGCCAGACACAGAACAAAGCAGGAAGGAAGAGGCAACATGAAGAGCCAGAGAGCTTCTTCACCTGGTTCACCGATCACGCCGACGCCGGTGCAGATGAGCTAGGAGAGGTCATCAAGGACGACATCTGGCCAAACCCTCTGCAGTACTACCTGGTACGTTCTCAACAACCAACCAACCAGCGCAATAAATACATAAATAAATAAATAAATCAGTGCTTATTAGAAGAATGAACGGCTTAATGTATTCGTGCTTGCAACGTGTTTATTTCCCGGGATGCCTCTTCAAACGGTAATCGTCAGACATATTCAATCTGTCTGTTTGTGCTTTTGATTGAAGTTTTATTGGTGTTGATGTTCAGGAACTGATTTAAAAACCGCACTCTTTAATAACCGGAGAAAGAAAGAAATGACTGAAAAGAGCGTTTTGTTTTTTCCTTAGGTTCCCGACATGGACGACGAAGAGGGCGAAGGTGAGGACGACGAAGAGGATGAGGAGGGTCTGGAGGACATTGATGAGGAGGGAGATGAAGATGGAGAGGAGGATGAAGAGGACGATGGAGAAGATGGCGAGGTAAAGGGATAATGTCAAGAAAATTGTTGCTAAAGTTTGTGTTTGTTTTGTTTTTTGCTGACTAAGGTTTCTTTCTCCTCGCAGGACGACGAAGGAGAAGACGACTAAGACATAACATCATCTACCCATACCCTCAACCTTCAATTTCCCTGTTTGGTTTTTCCACTCATGTTCGGGAGCAAAGGTTTTAATTTTTTTTTTTTTTTTTTACTTTTTTATTTTACTTTTCTCTTCCTTTTTTTTTTTTTTTTTTTTTTTTAATCGTGTGTGCTTCATTTTCCATTCTGAAGCCTCTTCACCTGTTGGTGCCATGTTATGTTCTTCTCCTCCTCCTTTGATTTCATCTAAGGCCAATGGCACTTTGCCCTGAATTGTGAGTACCATCCCCAAAGGTCATCTCAAAAATGATAATAAAAAATAAAAAATGAATAAAAAATAGAATCAGCACGGCATCCTGAGTAGAATTTGAAGACAGTTCACACAGAAACCCTTCAGTTTAAGGTTGTGTGGTAAATTGACTAAAGCCATGGTGTAGTGACCTAGCGCTAGCAGACCTCAATATTTTGGTTTTTTTTCCCATATAATTTTTTATTTTATTTTTTTCAGTTGGGGGTGTTGATCCCTTGAAAAAAACTGTTATTTTTCCCCTATGTGGTTAACGAGTACCAGCTCATTCCTTTGACTTGTAATGTTTAGGGGGTGGGGGTGGGGGGGCGGGGTAAGCTAAGCTAGCTGGGGAGGGGGCAGGAGTACTATGTTGGTTATTGGGGAGAGTGGTTATTTTGACATCATTTCTATGGGACTTTTTTTTTTTTTCTTTTCATTGTATTGTTTTACAGATATCCATGAGATTTGAAATGACATTTTTAATAAAGAACAAAATGGAAAAAAAAACAAGCTTGTAAATTTTGGCCCCCACTGCTTCATGGGTTTAAAAATAATAATAACAATAAAAAAAAAACCTGTTATCTCATAGAATTTACATTTAATCACCCTCTCCTTTTCCGCTGGGGGGAAAAGAAACTGTTTTAAATTTGAGGTGTACAACTTGCTTTGTTACAATAATAAAACTTACTGTGTATACACGTGTGGGAGTCTTCAAACCAAAGGGGGATGCATAGAAATTTATTTATTTTTGTTTAATAAAAATAGGCAGCAGCAAAAGTTACCCGACTTAATCCAACATTCGTAATTAGTCCCGTCAACTCGTGAAGGATTTTGGAGTCATTAGCAAACTCGACGCAAAGTCTTCTCTTAACAGTCGGTCGGTGATTAAAGCCAAGAAGGTGCGCTCCGAGGACTCGAACCTGGTTTTTGTGATGGTGTCGGGCCAGTCGCTGGGTTGGAAGGCCCAACCTGGAGGGAGAAACAAAACAAAGCGCAGCAATAGTTGGTTACACAAGTGGGAACCGGACGAAAACATTAAAACATAGTAGCACATGGTTTCTAATAAGTGGGAGGGTCGCCTCGTGTTATTTGATCCTAGAATCATAAATGTGATTGAACTTGACACAATTTAAAGTTCTTGATCAAATATTAACATCACTAAATCTAGACAAAAACAAAAGTATGGTTTAGATAGTGTTAGGTGAAAGAATATTAATCCAGAATTAATTTACTTGTGCAGAAGTTCAAAGGTTTTATTGTTTTGTCTACATTAATATGAGAATATGTTGACGTTTAGTTTTGTATATCACAACACAACTGTCCAAGAGTCAGATTTTCAACGAGGAAAACATCAAATCTTCCCAATTTGTGAATCTGGGATATGTTAGCTTTTAAGAATCATTGAAAATAACAGTTGGTTATCATGTGACATTTATTAGGGAAACACTGAAGCAGTGCTTGAAGTTATTTGCTTCATAATTACTAGTTTAAAAACATGACAACTTGATAAATATTACATTTTTTCCTTTATATTTTGATTTCCTCAAATTGATTGTGCCACAATTTTAACATAAATAAGATTTCTATATTTGTTGACCTAAATTCTGATTTTAAAATGTGAAATCCCTTACTGACAAATGCAAACTTCAAAGTTGAATAGGTGCAGACACTTTTTATCTAATGATTCCTGCTCTTCAACACACAAGTCTATTTTTAAATGAGAGTCATTAAATCACATCTTTGTCATTGTTGTGATGAAACATGTGGTTTTCTTTGTGATAATATTTGTATTCATTGCTGGTTAACACTGGCCTCCCAGTGCACAGACCTGTTTCCAAACTTAAGTTGAGTATTTTTTAATTTTTTTATTATTATCATGTTTATTACCACTATTTCCCTGGTTGTTATACCCACCTATTATCACATAAATAAGATTTCTAGACTTGTTGACCTAAATTCTGATTTCAAAATGCAAAATCCCTGATTTATTATTGACAAATGCAAATTTAAAAGTTGAATAAGTGCAGACACTTTTTATCTAATGAGTCATGCTCTTCAACACACAAGTAGAGCCATTAAATCACATCTTTGTCATTGTTGTGATGATTTCATGTGGTTTCCTTTGTGATAATATTTGTACTCACTGACCTCCCAGTGCACAGACCTGTGTCCAAACTTGAGTTGAGTATTTTTTTTATTATTTTTTATTATTAATAATCATGTTTATTATCACTATTTCCCTGGTTCTTATACCCACCTAAATGAGTTTTACAGCGGGGGCAGGTGGCCACGGTCCATGAGAAACCAGGGAACCAGGTGAAGTGTTTATCCGCGGGCCAGTATATGTGACATTTATTGGGGAACCACTGAAGCTGTGCTTTAAGCTATTTAATTGCTCCATAATTACTAGTTTAAAAACGTAACTTGATAAGTTTTACAAGATTATTTTTCTTTAATTTCTTCAAGTTGATTGCTCCACAATTATGACATAAATAAGATTTCTAGATTTGTTGACCTAAATTTTGATTTTAAAATGATTGACTAATGCAAACTTCAAAGTTGAATAAGTGTAGACACTTTTTTATCTAATGAGTCATGCTCTTCAACACATAAGTAGAGTCATTAAATCACATCTTTGTCATTGTTGTGATGATTCCATGTGGTTTTCTAATATTTGTATTCATTGCTGGTTAACACTGACCTCCCATTGCAAAGACCTGTTTCCAAACTTAAGTTGAGTATTTTTTTTATTTCTTTATTATTATCATCATGTTTATTATCACTATTTCCCTGGTTGTTATACCCACCTATAATAACATAAATAAGATTTCTAGACTTGTTGACCTAAATTCTGATTTTAAAATGCAAAATCCCTGATTTATTATTGACAAATGCAAACTTCAAAGTTGAATAAGTGCAGACACATTTTATCTAATGATTCATGCTCTTCAATCACATCTTCGCCATTGTTGTGATTATTTCATGTGGTTTCCTTTGTGATAATATTTGTACTCACTGACCTCCCAGTGCACAGACCTGTGTCAAAACTTAAGTTGAGTATTTTTTATTTTTTTATTATTAATAATCATGTTTATTATCACTATTTCCCTGGTTGTTATACCCACCTATTATAACATAAATACGATTTCTAGATTTGTTGACCTAAATTCTGATTTTAAAATGCAAAATCCCTGATTTATTATTGACAAATGCAAACTTCAAAGTTGAATAAGTGCAGACACTTTTTATCTAATGAGTCATGCTCTTCAACACATAAGTAGAGTCATTAAATCACATCTTTGTCATTGTTGTGATGATTCAATGTGGTTTCCTTTGTGATAATAGCCTATTTGTACTCACTGACCTCCCAGTGCACAGACCTGTGCATTTTTTTTTTTTTTAATTTCTTTATTATTATCATGTTTATTATCACTATTTCCCTGGTTGTTATACCCACCTAAATGAGTTTTACAGCGGGGGCAGGTGGCCACGGTCCATGAGAAACCAGGGAACCAGGTGAAGTGTTTATCCGCCGGCCAGTGCTGCGTCACGGCCGCTCTCCTGAACGTGATCACCTCGAACCGGTGTCCGTGCGGGTTCTCAAACACCTGGACGTTGTGCAGCCGCCTGCGGCCGCCGACCAGCAGCGTGTCGTTGCGGCTGGACAGCGCCAGCCGGCTGGGCACGAAGTGGATGTCCGCTCCGACCGCCAGCTCGTGGCCGCACGCCCTGCACAGCAGCAGCAGCCGGGAATCGGACTCGGACCTGCTGCTGCTGCTGCTGCTGGTTCCGCTGCTGCACGCCTCACTGAGCCGGTATGCAGCGGGAGAACAGAGCAGCAGCACAAAGGAGATGATGCACTGTGTTATTGTGCGTCTCATCATCGCTGCTGTTGCTCTAACTTCACACAACACACGCACATGGAACGGCTAATGCTAATGCTAAAGCTAAGCTAACTAGCCTAGCCAGCAAGCAGCTTTGTTTTTAGCTCAGGCAGGCAGGCAGGCAGGCGGTGGGTTAAAGTTGCACCAATCAACACAACACAGCACCATTTAGACTTATTACATAGGCGTCTGTAATATAATAATTATTTAATTATTATAGTATAATTTGTGTGCGACCGTAAAAAAAAACGCGGCTAATTCACGCAGATGAATTGAATTGAGCGTTAGCGGCTAGCAGCTAGCAGGCAGCTAGCGGCTGCTAATGACCGGAAGTGCCGTGTTGTTGTAGAGAAACAGGAAGTGCAGTCATCTCAACCATTTCCTCTTGTTAACTGCGAACATTAGCTACAACACTTAAGCGGTTACATAACCATTGTATTTGTTTTTACTTTAGTGGGGTCACTGGGGGAGGCGTTTATTGGTTTTATACACATATTATCAGTTGTAGTTTATAGTTTATTTTTGCATATGAATACAGCTGGCCCATAAGTGAACCTGTTTAGGGCTACAGGGATGTTGGGGCCCCAATTAAGAGCAATTAACACTTTTAAGCAGGCATTCAAAGTATTCCAGGAAGCCAGGGCTGGTCAGTTGCTGCAAGTTTTTGTTCCAACCAGCAGCAGCAGCAGCACACCAGACTTGACTCATTTAATCGACTGATCTCAGTCTTCAGAGAGTTGATTGGTCAAACTGTGAACAAAAACCAGCAGCCACGACACAGCCCTTTGAGGAATGGTTTGAACATGCCTGCTATAGTGCGTAACCACTACAAAAAACCCTTAATTGTAGTTGCACCTAGTGATTGCCAGATGAAGCCTTGAAGCTTTCCATCACATTGGTTCGAAAAAAGGTTTCTGGAAGCTTCGATCGTGTGCACACAAACCCACTTGTTGGTCAAAACCTTTAGGTCTTGCAACAGGGTCAGGATGGGACTTTACTACCCTCAACAATACCTTTAAAATTCTTTCCTACATCCACCTGGAACTTTATACCTAAATATATTTTTTCTACCATTGGAGGCCTTGAATATAATTATAAAATAGAGAAATTTGAAATGCTGTTGGCATGGTCCTTAATCTATAAACACAACTTCTCTCCACATAGATGCTTTATTTGGAACAATCAACACATCAAATATAAAAAATAAAATCTGCTAAATGACACTGAATCTCTTCAAACATATGATGATCCCGTTACCCCAAGAGAATTTGCGATTGTAATGGATAACACCGTTCCTTCTGGTATCCTAACTCTTTAATTAAGAGGTGCTGGAAAACCAGTTTGTCTTCCTTTGGACCCCATATTAATACCAGTGGGGCATATATGCTTCTTTGTCAAACTAAACAAGAAAAGTCTTATCAAGTCATTGCTTCAAACAACATATCGTATCACATCACCACTACCCAACGTGTTGTCCAGTCCTTGTCTAATATGGTCGATGGTTTGAACTGGATCCATGTATGGGGAACCTCCCTACTTAATTACAAATAAAAAGAGAGAGAGAAATGTCTTACAAACTAATTCATAGATACTACCCTGACAAACATTATTTGTTAAAATTTAATTAAAGATTTATGTGTGAGCGGTTCTCTGTGTGAATCTGAGCCTGAAACTGAGATGCACCTGTTCTTGCACTGTCACTCCACTGCCACCTTCTGGAAAGAACGATGTTTAAGATTGACTCAGATTTTTCTTTACAGTGGAACAATATACTTTTTGGTGTCCAATGATACCAAAAGTAGAGTAAACAGAAAGAACAGTATCTCATAAATGTAATAATAATATTAAGGAAATACCACATACACAAAGCCAAAGGGAAACTGAACAGTAGCCTACACCCAACGCATCTATTTTTATTTTATTTTTTTATTTATACAATCATTAGAAAGATCAGTAAAAGACAGTTTTTAAAAAAATGTGAAGGAAAGATCATTTTAAACCTATGAATAACTTTTCTTAAAACTTGACTCCCTCCTCCCCACCCAACTAAATTAGACATTATATCGCATAAACATGAGTTAGATAAGTAAAATGCATAATAGTATTTTACTTATCTAACTCATGTTTATGCGATATAATGTCTAATTTAGTTGAGACTACAAAGCTTCCCACTGAAGGCATGGTTTGTGCTGGTGTTACACCCTATTATCCGTTCCAGCTTTACTGTCAACCCCCTGAGGTTTTAACTCCTCCTTCAACACTTTTGGTCCTCAACTCTCTATAAATGTGGAGCCTCGCTCTCATATTCACTTGTTGGCCACTGTACAGACAGAGGAGTCTATAAGAAGTTATCTGTTTCCAAGCTGTTTTCTTCTGCTGACAACGCTAGTGAGTATCAATGGTGTTGAGATTTGGACAACTTGTCCATTAACCGATGATTATGAATGGGTAAAAAAAGTAACATTTAACATTTGTTTTAAAATCATTTTTCTGTAGGAATCTGGTGAGAGAATGAATGCTGATGACTGCAATGGGCGCTCATACACACAAGGTGAGTTTATGAATTATACTTTTACCTTTTGTGTGTAAAGAAATATTCAGTTTATTGTAATAAAGGGACAAAGAAACCAGAAATATTCACATTTCAGAAACTGAAATCAAAGAAATTTGACTATTTTTTCTTTAAAAAAAACTACTGAAAGCGATTATTCGATTATCAAAATAGTTGATGATTAATTTAATAATCGATTATTGTTCGATTAATTGTTACAGCTCTACATGCCTTTGTTGCATTGTGACCACACGGCCTGTGTTAAAAAAGCTCTCTAGTAAAATAATGTATGAAAGTAAATGTGTTTTTCCACTCATCTTCTCTCTACACAGCGAACTCCATCAAGGTTGAGCCGTTCAGCGACGATGCTGAGTCGCCAGGCGCTCCACAGCCGGAGAACAGAGAGGCTGTGAGGGACGATAGCAGGAGGGAAGAAGTGAATGCAGAGTTCACCGGCGCAGCTGGAAGAGAGAGAGGGAGTATCTACACTGAGATGGCCAGTCCGAATGCTGCTTCACCAGGTCCTATCCGCCTCCCTAATGGGAAGCTCCAATGTGAGGTTTGTGGGATGATCTGCATCGGGCCCAACGTACTGATGGTGCACAAGCGGAGCCACACAGGTGAGAACAAGCCGAGGCGCATACGCAAAGCACTGTTTGTCTACATGTCAATAAATCAATTAAATACTTTGAATGAATTACCCCTCTAAAATCTTCTGTGTTCATAGGTGAGAGGCCTTTTCAGTGTAACCAGTGTGGCGCTTCCTTCACCGGGAAGGGGAACTTGCTGCGCCACATCAAATTGCATTTGGGAGAGAAACCTTTCAAATGTCCCATTTGCAACTTTACTTGTCGCCGGAGAGACGCCCTGGCTGGACATCTGCGCACACACGCTGGTAAATCAGTTAGATTTACATGCAATAACCCAGATCTAACACATAAAGACATATTCCATGAATAGACTTTACGTCATTGTACCTATTCAGTCAGTGAGCTTGGTGGCTGCAGTTGTTCCATGATATTATTCCTTATTGTGACAAGGTATAGTATAAGCAGTAAAAGTGTAGGATTCATTAGAATGGTCCATTTCCCTTCTGTTAAGTTTGGAGGAAATAGGTTCTCTCAATGAGAATGTGAAGTAAACCACAAAATGACATTTAACGTTGTATCAAAACAGGAAATCCTGTTTGTGCTTACAACATGCAAAACATACAGTCTAGGTAGTCGGTTTTTGGTGGATCTCCACAGAAGTTCACTTTAGAAAAAAAGGCACTTGTATCCTGGATTACAGTGAAATGACGTCAGTCCTTCCGATAACTTGATGGTATGTTGTGGTGAAGCGTTGGTGTCTTTCTGTCGTCACTGGCGGGAAACAGAGAATCATTTCGGGAATTCAAATCAAATCAATCAAATCCAATCAAATAAACTTTATTTGTCCCGCAAGGGAAATGTGTATTGGGCAAGTAGCGCAGGAAGAAACAACTGCCTTGTTCATACAATACATACGTACACACCAGAATATACAACAGTATCAATGGCAAGCATACAAAAAAAATAAGAAAAAAAAGAAAGAAAGAAAGTGCGGAGAGTGCAATAAATAGGTTAAAATATGGCGTTTGGGTAGATTATAATACATAATAATTTGATTTACATAATATGTAAATCAATAGGAAAATCCATTCTCTCCGATATAGCCAATAATAAGTTGTTGTTGTTGTTTTTTTAAACTTCCCACAGACATTTAACATATTATAAACAATGACACTATGGCTGTTTACACACTATCTATTATAGAATAGAATAGAATATTGTTGAGTCACATGAGCTACAATAGAAAAGAATAAAAATATAGACGTTAGCGGTAATGTTAAGGATAACAAAGGATATCAAAAACTGTATAGAATTATAATGAGACATAAAAACATACAGTTATTAAAGCAGATATCAGCTTCACGGCCGTTTCGGCTAATGCTGCGTTCAAGGCAGGCTTTTGAAACCGTAAGTTACAGCTTCAAGTCACAACTACGACTTGGTAGCGTTCCAGGTAACCCGTAGCTCGTGTTTTTACCATCCTGTTGTCTGTGAAAGTTCCCTATAACGGCCACTCGTAACTTCCGACCCGTGAACTCGTACCAGATCGAACTGGTATGACTTCACAGGTAGGAAAAACACAAAGTACGAGTTTCTTTGAATGCACCATGAGTTAGCAGCCCCCGCCCTTGTCAGGCATCAATTGGTCCTCGTGCTACGTCACCACATTCACGCGCATCCCTTGGCTGCACACACAGCCCTTCATGCCGTTCTCTCTCCTCATTGGATAACACTTGTATCCCACAAGGAAAATTTTCTCCTCGGGTTACAGCAGAGCAGAGTGACGGAGAGACTCGTGTTTAGGCTGAAATACTTCATGTAAGTGATTGCTGACGGAAAATAGGACTATTTAGGACTTATATTAACAAAAACATTCCACTGATATCTGCTTTAAGTTAGTGCAGGATAAACAATTGTGCAATTTAATTGAATGTATAAGTGCAAGTGTGCAACTCTTTATAATGATTATGGTAGTGTATTAAAGAGTCTGATGGCTGCTGGCAGGTCTATCTAGGGTGAAGGTTTGGCCCTTTTGTCTTCAGGAAAATCAGTATTGTTTCTCTGAATTGCAGTCTCTTCTCCAACGGTGGCAAAGCCTTTTAAGTGCAGCTACTGCGGTCGCAGCTACCAACAGCAGAGCACACTGGAAGAACATCTAGAACGCTGCCATAGTCATCTGAAGAGCCTGGACCACCAGACAGCAGTCAACACACAGACAGCACAGGGTAACACATCTCACACACATCAAAGCACTACAGATTTTAAAATAAACCACGAGTTCATGTGCAATGAGTTATTTGGTATAGTGATGACTGGGGGATTTCTGTTTGCAGGTGAAGAGTCAGTAAATATGGAGTCAATTACTAAACCAGTGCTCCAGCCATTCAGTGAAGAACACCAGCTTGTGGAAAGACTGGTTATGAGTATCCGCAAACGTCACGAGGCATACAGGGCTCAGATAATGAAATAGGTTTTTGGATGTTAAAGGGATAGTAGCATTTTTTTTAAGTGGGGTTGTATGATCTCCAAATAGCCCCTAAGTACTTTAATTGCAGTAGAAGACTCTCTGCACTCCTCCCGTTAGCAACGCCAGCCCATAATAGCCCTGCCCAGAGATTTACAACATACAGTGTTGTGAACAGACCCAAAGAAACGGCCTATTTTCACAGTTCCATTGTTCGCTATAATATAATTTTTTCCAGCCCCTCAAAGTGCAGGAAAAATGCAGTTTTTATTTGGACCTAACCAACTGCTGATCGGTGGGCGCTAACCCTGGGCGGAGGGATACGTGAGTTGGTTAGGTCCAAATAAAAACTGTGTTTTTCCTGTACTTTGAAGGGCTGGAAAAAATTATATTACAGCGAACAATGGAACTGTGTATTTTTTTCAGGTAAAACCTCTTTTAGGCCACGAAAATAGGCCGTTTCTTTGGGTCTGTTCACAACACTGTATGTTGTAAATCTCTGGGCAGGGCTATGGGCTGGCGTTGCTAACGGGAGGAGTGCAGAGAGTCTTCTACTGCAATTAAAGTACTTGCTATTTGTAGATCAAACAACCACACTTAAAGAAAATGCTACTATCCCTTTAAAGTGAGTCTTAGGCCACGTTCAGACTGCAGGCGAATCTGATTCAAATCAGATTTTTAGGGCTGACTGTCCACACTGTGTCTTCCATTGACTTTTCCATTCCGTTGATATCGCTCCATAACTCGAAGTAGGCGGGCGTTCAAAGGGCGGTCTGGTGCAGCGTAGAGTGACATCACGGACAGTCAAAACCGATCTGAGTGTTTGGAGCTGTTCAGACTGAGACGCATCTGTAGAAATGTGATTTGAAACTACCTCCCAAAGGTGGTTTCGATCCGGTTTGCAAAAAAAAAATCGGATTTCATTTGATTTGTGACTGTTCAGACTTCAAAAGAGCCATCCGGTTCCAATCTGGATTGGCTAAAAATCGGATTTTGGTTGGCAGTCTGAACCCCGACCTTAGAAAACTGGTGCAGACCAGACCATGAGCCATGTGGTGTACAGAAAGAGCCTGACTGAGACGGCCCAAGTTGCTGTGCCTACATACGGGACTGCACTTTTAGGTTCCCAGCTTATGAACATCTCTGCCGAAGCACTTGACGGCTTTACAAATTTTCCCTGTGATTGTTCTACTGCACTGATACATGGCTAAATACTCACAATAACTGATCCTCTAATTTGCAGTATGAGTGAATTTCCCCACAGCTTTGCCCTGGTTCTGTGGTCTAGAGACTCAAGTTTGCTGCAGTGTGTGACAAAGAATTTAATATCAGTTCAACTGAAATGACTGTTTTGTGGTTTTGCTCTCGGCAGTCGCGGCTGAGATTTTAAACCATTTCCACGATGCAAGTGAACTAACAAATGAATTATTTAAAAGATTAATGAACAAATCAGTTTGGATCCACTCAGTTTTCACTTGTGATTATTTATTTAGTGTTGTTTGTTTCAGCCTCTGTGTTTTTAATCAGCTATATTCCAAAATCTTATCCAGCATATTCCTCAAGTCTATGAAATGTTACCTTCTGTTTCTTTATAGCGCCCAAATGCCTTATTGCTAGAGTGTGGTGAGTTATCTGATAATGTTAATATTGGGAACATGAATGAGACCAAACTCAGTATTCTTACTTGTTATTGTTGGTTTACTGCTTCATAGTTTAACTTGATTTCCTTTAATCGCAGGCAAAATGTACTTGAAACTGTTTGAGAAAAGAAAAGTAATCTAAAAATGCACTTGTTTGATAACTAGAGAAATGTGGTCATTTTCTGCTTTATATTCCTCAATTCTGAATTATTTTTGAAATGTGAAGTGATTTGAAGAAGTGAAAATGAGTCGTCTTGTGTGGACCTTTGAATGTTACACAATACTTTGTGAATGATGTAACATAACAAAACACTTTACCCTTGAAGTCAAAGATGTACAACTGCATTTTTATTTCAAACAGTCATGTTGTTTTCCAAGATGTTCTTGCAGTTACAAATGTGTGCGCCTCCATATTCTTAAAACTTTTTTACTGTCAATAAAGTTGCGTTTATTCTAAAATTGATGTCATCCACATATTTCTGCTTTTTAGTCACTGAAAATACATTACAATACTAGACAAGAGATGAGAAATGATTTATTTAACAATTATAAAAATTCCTAAAATTCTGAGTCTTTACAGTTTTTTCAGAGACACCGGTTTCCTCCTCTCCTTTGGTGAGGGGAGGGGGGAGGAGGGAGGGACGAGACAACCGCATAAGTGATGATGATTGGTTGAGGCAGAGTAAGCGTGCGTGTGTGGTTTGTGTACAAACTGAACACTGCCTCTGATTGGCTTAGCATGAAACCGGAAACAGACACTACTTTAATCTCCCTGAGGTAAAAGACAAGAACATGTGAGGTGTAGCTACATTATGTCCCGGAGCGAAGTGTTTGTCCTGAGCTTCTGCTCACCTGACTCTGTGCAGCTTCTTCATTAAATCCAAACAGTCCGACACAGCGACGCACTGCTCCTCTTTGACTCTAAAGTCTCTGTAGCTCATCAGCTGGAACTCTTCCAGAGCAGCTACAGCAGCGTTGTGACCTCAACCATGGTTGGTGAGAGCAGAAATGTTGTTGTAGTGAAAATGGGCGGGCTCGTGAAGACGCGAATTTACACAAAGTCAAAACGAGCGATAAATCCCAATTCTCGCGTATCTCGCGTTTGGTCGCGCGTATAAACTCGAGCGAAAAAAAAGCGTTCCTCGTGTTTGGTCTTCCCACCAAACACGATGAAAAGGACGAAGACGCGAAGGTCCCGTCGCCATAAAAGAATCGGGTGTATTGCGTCGCAAAAAAAAAAAGTCGCGTCTCGCGCCTAATCGCGTCTCAGCGCCTAATCGCGTCTTTGCGTCACGGCCTTTTACACCGCGGACGTAACGAATAAACGGTGACGGTGTGAACGAACAACATTGAACAGGACCAGACGTGGCGTTGTTTCCTCTTTTCACCTACAGCTCCACTCTCCCTCACTTACACTAACTACTGTTATTGTTGAGGCCAGATAATTGTGGGATTTGTAGTTTTTGACCAATCGTGTGCTCTTTCTTTTTGTGATTTTTCCGGTTCACACGTTTGTTTTTTTTAGGGGCAAATGCGAGTGAAATGCTCGCCCATGGTGGGCATAAGAAAATGTAAGACCTGTCTAAAATTATTTAAGACTTGAACACAATAATTCAACAAATTTAAGACATTTTAAGACCTAAAATTTAGATTTTCACATTTTAGACTTTTTAAGACCCCGCGCGCATACCCTGTTATTTCATATAAAAGTTTAAGTGCATACATATTTTATGATGCTGTGTATTATATATTTAAGACCATCTTAGAATTTTCTAATAAATTTAATACTTTTTAAGGCCTTCATTTTAGATACATGAATTTAAGACTTTTTAAGGATCCGCAGATACCCTGTTGTGCACTCGCAGCAGGACAGATAATCAGATGGATAATCGGTAAAGTTAATAATTTCACTTAATGTGGCCATGAATAAATTAATTTCGATGTTTCGCCTGTTATTAAACGCAAATCTTGAATAGG
The DNA here is from genome assembly GCF_905171665.1 of Trachurus trachurus. Taxonomy (NCBI): domain Eukaryota; kingdom Metazoa; phylum Chordata; class Actinopteri; order Carangiformes; family Carangidae; genus Trachurus; species Trachurus trachurus. The sequence continues at coordinate 6,262,625 of NC_139895.1, read as the reverse complement.
TCTCCGCTGTTTTCACATTTAAAAAGGTCTTTGTTGTCTTTGTACAGAGACAATATGAGATTTGCTTGTAGCCACAGCACTTAAAAAACCCACTGTAACCTATTTTCATAGGCAGCCTCGCTTTCAATAAAACACACACTCGCATTCCATAATTGCGATCAGTGAAATATATGAAAACAATAAAATACAATTTAAAAATGAGAGAAAAAAAATCCAAATTCTTCGACATATTTAAACTTAAAAAAAAGAAAGAAAAAGTAACGCAATAGTTACTTTCCCTGGTAACTAGTTACTATTATAGTGAAGTAGTGGAGTTACTAACTCAGTTACTTTTTGGGAGAAGTAATTAACTATAACTAGCCTAATTACTTTTTAAAAGTAACGTTCCCAACACTGGTTGCGGTAGCCTACATAACCTTCTTCAGGGTGACAAATCAATGATGACGAGAGACACAGGTATGCTTATCAGGATAATTACAGGAGGTGACACCATAGCTTCTAGAGAAACCAGATGAGGAACAAAGAAAAAAAAAGAAAGCAAAACACTGAATGCACACAACAACAACAAGCAGCAGGATACATACAATATTTACAGAAAAGGAGAATAATAAGTTCCTTTGTTGAGTCCTGGACATGTCATCGCCTTCAGTTTGAAAATCCGAAACGGTTCCTACCTAAAATGTTGGAAATTTCCCCTATAGTTGACATGATAGTATCATCACATCAGTTCTGCAGATCTGGCAGCTGCACATTTCACGTTGCCAGTCACCTGTTGTTGGTTCTAACACACACGTATTTAGACTGAATTAAAGCAGAAGTGAGTGATCCGGTCGTTTTCGCTAATGCTGCGTTCCAGGCAGGCTTTTGAAATCGTAAATTACAGCTTCAAGTCACAACTTACGACTTTGTAGCGTTCCAGGCAACCCACTCGTGTTTTTCCGACCTGTTTTACCGGTGAAAGTCACTATAACGGCCACTCGTAACTTCCGACCGGTGAACTCGTACCAGATCGAACTGGTACCACTTCACGGTCGGAAAAATACGAGTTTCCTTGAACGCACCATAACAGTCCTCGTCGCTACGTCACCACATTCACGGCGTCCCTTGGCTGCACACACAGCCCTGCATGCCGTTCTCTCTCCTCATTGGATAAAAACTGTAGGATACGATAAATGTTTTCTCTTCGGCTCAGAGCAGAGCAGAGGGACTGAGAGACCCGTGTTTCAGTCCAAACACTCTATGTAAGTGATTGCTGTCGGAAGATATAACTATTTAAGATATTAACACAAATATATCACTCACTTCTGCTTTAACAGCTGCTCCCTGAGCAAAGATTAGGAAATATGAAGTTGACTATAGTTAGAAAGATAAGTAATATTTGAGTAAGTAACTATGTGTCCTTATGGTCCTTATACTATAAAAATTAAACACAATATGCAATAAATATAGGGTATGAGTTTTAAAATCACACATACTCCGGATTAGTAAATAAATAAAATAAATTATGGAAGTAATGTCAGATTATTTGTCTCTGCTTCCTGCAAGTAGATTACACTCACTCCCTTGGCAAAGAGTAGAGAGTACGAAGTGAGTTGTAAAGATAAACATGAAAATATACATATATAAATATACAAGATTAATTTCTTAATAAAATGTAAAAATATAAAATGCCAATATGAGAAAAAGAAATACAAAGTATAAAGGAATGTGTAAGTATGTGAATTTTACCTATGCACCATGTTAAAAGTGTTCATTGAAACCTATGGTGAAATCTATGGTGATGCCTTCAAATCGTCGTTATGTACAGAAATTGTAAACAGTGTAAAAATCTGTCTCTATGCTTCATGTACTGTATTTATTATCTACCCATCCAAACTTTTACAAAAGCCAAGATAAGAAGTAAAAATACATGGATTTTCGTGTATTTTCTGATGTATTTCCTTTCGTAGCTACTGCTACAAAAGCAAAGCCTTTGAGTATTTTTCTCCTGCTTTTTGCGGACATCCCGTGAACGCAGCATCGCCCGTTACTACCAATGGTTACTACGGCGACGCTTATCGAAAACTCGCTTCGACCAATCACAGGGCGAGATCTTGCAAACGAGCCAATCAGCGGGCTCGTTTGTCGAAACATCCAAACAACCGTCGTTCGTGGCTACGCAGCAGCAGCAGCAGCGGCAGACAAAAGTCGAGATTTGTTGTTTCAGGAAAGGAAACATGTAACTTAGCGAGCTAACGATGCGTTGTCCGGCTTTCATTCCGCTCTGGTCCGGTTTAAACCACCTCGAAACACGATTTGAATGTTGTTTGTAGCGTCTCGAAGGAATGAAAACCCGGGATTCATCACCTCGGACGCCGCCGCCGCCGGTTCATGTCCACGTACCGGAGACCACACCTGTACATGTTCACATGAGGAGGAGCCCCAGCAGCAGCACCCCGCAGGTTGTTACCCCCGGTTTATTCACCAGGAAATACCTATACAAACCTGTCAATCAAACTGTAAACATCCGTGGTGCACTTATTCAGTAGTTCATATGTTAAAAACACCACTTAGGCGACCTGATTTGTTTGTTTACAGCACCTAATTACAGGTGATTATCTACCGGTGACACGCCCACGGGAGTCACAGGATACAAAATGAAAGAGACATACAAAAATTACACCAAAAACAGGCACAAAACCTAAACAAAAAGTGTTAAAACTATCACAAACTGGTGCAAAACCTCAACAAAAAGTTATGAAAATGATCTTAAATACATGCCAAACGTCAACAAAGTCCTAAAATATGACAAAGAGATAGAAAATTATGTCAAAGAAGCATAAATAGAAGCAAAACGATCACAAGTCACATTTCTATAAGTAGAAGTATAACCGTGACAGACACACTCAAAATGACCGTAAAGAGACACAAATGGAAGCAAAACGATCACAAATGACCATAAAAGACACAAAATCACCATAAAAGAGGCAAAACTATGACAGAGACTCTCAAAATGACCATAAGGAGACACAAATGGGAGCAAAACGATCACAAATGCTCATAAAAGACACAAAATCACCATAAATAGAGGCAAAACTATGACAGAGACTCTCAAAATGACCATAAGGAGACACAAATGGAAGCAAAACGATCACAAATGACCATAAAAGACACAAAATCACCATAGAGGTAAAACTATGACAGACACACTCAAAATTACCATAAAAAGACACAAATAGAAGCAAATGACCACAAAAAGACAGAAAATCACCATTAATAGCGGTTAAACTATGACAGAGACACTAGAAGTTACCATAAAGAGACAAAAAAACGTCCACAGTGACCCTGAAAATGACCGTACTGATATAAAAAGACTACAAAGAAGTACCAAATGTTCATAGAAAGGCACAAAACAATCACATAAAGATGCAAAGCAACTCCGAAACATATTGGTACCTAGTTTTCCCAAAGCATACAGTTAAATATACTATTGTTTTCAAAAATGAGGATGCTGCAGTGAGTCTTATGTGTTTAACCAGTTTAATCTGTCTCCTTCTGCAGAACAGGACCAAAGATGCCCAGGTGAAGGTCGACACAGCCAAGTCAAAGGCCCGGTCGCCGTGGATTCCTCCTGGAAGACTGTCCTGCCGAAGAGATGTGGGCTCATACAAGTGCCAGGTCTCTTTACACTTCACTGTTTGTCTTTAGAGGCAGTAAATGTGTTCAAAAACGTATTATCTCTCCTCCTATACCAGGTTGTGGAGGAAACAGTCTCGTTTCACGGAGGACGACCATAAGTTTGCTGAGCACGGGTTCTGCTTGTTTTGTTTGTGTCTTACGAGCAGAGAGGCCGGGTGCAGCGACAGTCGGGGCGTCAGGGCGACGGAGACGAGCGGGAAGAGGAGGCAGCGGCGGCGGCGTCCACCAGCCTCAGCATCCTGCTGCAAGAGCAAGAAGGCGTCCGTCGATTAAAGAAGTAAGAAATATAAAAACGCTTGAGGCCGAAATCTTGCACTCAAAACAAAACACGAACAACTTTATCACCGCTTCTTTCTCAGTTGCCAAAAAAACAGACATTAAAACAATAAAAACACCTTTAAAAAACTGCCTATAATAAATAATAATAATAAACCACGTTCTTATTTTACTTCATTTGTTGAATCGTGCATCATAAATGTAAAGTGGAGAAGTTCTTGGATAAAAGCAGTTTATTTCTTTGTGTTTAGACTTTATTGTTTTACTTTTAGTTTGCAACTGGCTCTATCGTGCAGTTTTTTTTTTTTATCATAATCTTCTTATTTTCACAGTTGTTATCATATATCACGTATAACAACTAGATTTCTGATATGTTTTCACCACATGCTTCCTTACTTCTTATCTAGAAGTAGAAATTTGCATGAAATAAAAATAAACATGTTAAGTAGCAGTGCAAATGTAAATCTACAGCTTAGTGTTGTAACTAAAAAAAGGTGAGAAGGTTTTACTTCCAGTGACATGTGAAAGAACCAAAGACACATACAAAATTACACCAAAAACAGGCACAAAACCTAAACAAAGTGTTAAAACTATCACAAACTGGTGCAAAACCTCAACAAAAAGTAACGAAAATTATCTTAAATTCACGGCAAACGCCAACTAAGTCCCAAAATATCGATAAAGAGATAGAAATAGAAACAAAATTATCACAAATGACCGACAAAAGGCACAAAATCATCATAAAAAAAACCCAAAAGTGAGATTTTTCCTCCGTCTTTACTTCCAGGTCCGACTCCGGGGCTCAACCTAGAGAGACCGGCGTGCTGCTGCGGGCGCTGGTGGAAGCGGAGATCGACGGCGTGGCGGTGGCCAATCAGCTGACAGCGCTGAAGGAAACGATCGACAGCCTCGCTAAGGTGAATCCACTGCACGTTACAGAGATTTTCTGATTTCTTACTTTATGCACATTTGTCACTTAAATGTTTAAGATCATCAATCAAATTTTTTTTAACTAGACAAAGATAACGCAAGTAAATATAAAATGTAGTTTTTAAATGATGGAGACAAAAAAGCTAAAAGATCTAAAGAAACAACACGTCATGTTGCGATCTAAAGAAATTCAAGAAAAGATGAAAAAACAAAATAATTCTGGAAAGTGTTAAAAACCTGTTTTCTAAACTTGACTCCTCCTCTTTGGCCTTTTCATTAAATATTAAAAATGGTTTGATGATTGTAAACATTTATGTGTGACAAATATGCAAAAAAGTAAGAAACCAGGAAGGGGGCAAATACTTTTTTACAGCCCAGTAGATACACAGTGAAGGATGGATGAGGATGAATCTTTATCTGCTCTTTTTCTTCTCTTTTTCCTCCTCAGGAGAAGCGGCTGTCGAAGCCGCAGGCGTCTTCTCTGGGTCGACAGCAGGAGCTGCTGATGGAGAAGATGGAGATGTTCGACAGCACCAACCAGAGCCTCAGGGAGCTGCTCAGGGAGTGGAGTCAGCACGAGGTAAACACACCATCACCTGTAATCTGTACATGTGAGGGTTTTGTGCTTTTCTGTTTTTATTATGAAACATCTTGAACAACTGGTGAGAAAAACGTTTTCTGCTTTTCGTTAACTGAATCAAGCTGCAATGATGAGGCCTTTTATTCAGAAACTGATGCAAAACATCAACCAAAAGTCACAAAATTGATCTTAAAGACCAAACATCAAGTCCCAGGTCCAGTCAGATTATCGATAAACAGATAGAAAATGATGTCAAAGAGACAAAACATAGAAGCAAAACGATCATAAATGACCATAACAAGGCACAAAATCACCGTAAACAGAAGCAAAATTATGACGGACACTCAAACTGAGAAATGTTTAGCATGTGCGGAGGTTTCCATCTCACTGCAATTAAAAAAAAATAAAAAATCATTTTTGACACAAAATGCATTAAAAATAAATCTCAAATGAACCCAGAAGCCGACAACATGGCCGCCTGCTTGTATTGGTTTGTTTCCGCAGAGAGAGACGCTGCTGTGGTCGGAGCAGAAAGACGCCCTGAAGAAGAGGCTGAGCCACAGTGAAGCAGAGAACATCGTGAGTAGCAGCTGTTTCTGACCTTCATCCAGATGTTCACCTGCCTCCAGCCAGGTTACATCCACATCAGGGCCGGGCATCGATTGACGTCAAACAATTCTCGATTCCAAATCTTTTAAAGGGATAGTTTAAACATTTTTGGCAGATTGGTCCATTGCCATAATCCCTATAGTCATAGCAGTAGGTTCCTTACCTTTAATTGTCAGTGCAAGCTATTTTTAGAACGGCGGAGCAGAGCCGTGAGCTGCTCAGAGCTACGCTACGGAGGCTCATTATGGGATTTCTTGGTTTCCCCTCATCAAACTCATCAAATACACAATCCAACAACTCCAAAACGCTCTGGTGGACAAGTTGTGACCTGCACATTCACCACGCTATGAGATAATAACACAACATTACCAGACAGAGTTGTTGTAGAGGGAAATTCATGCAAAACCACTGATGCACTGTTGCCTTCAGGGACAGTTTTTCATCAAGCAGTCCCTGCATTTCCCTCTAAAACAACTCTGTCTGGTAACGTTGTGTTATTATCTCATAGCGTGGTGTATGTGCAGGTCACAACAGTGCTGGAAACTAGAATCTGAACCTTAGATATTATGGTTTGACCCCCATTTTACAAACTGGACCTGTAACAATCGTTTAGGGGAGCCAAAATCAAAACGTTAGAACCAGTTCCACCGTAGAAGAGGCTGATCTTTGTTTCTCTACTTCTCTTGCAGCGACTTGTGGCCAAACTCACGCACAGGGAGAAGGAGGCGTCGAAGCTCGCCGAGCACCTGGACTTCGAAAGGGTAAAGAAAACTGAAATAAACATACTGTATAATATAGATATAAAATAATAATTATCATCTTAAACGTCTCATCTCACCGTCGTCTCCTTCTCTCCCTCCCTCTCCTCCGGCGCAGCAGGACACCGTGAAGACGACCGAGGAGCTTTCCAGGATCCTGGAGTCGACGCGCGACCATCTGGAGTCTCAGCTGAGCCGAGCCGAGGCCGAGAAGATCCAGCTGGCCGCTCAGGTCCAGGTCTGTGGACACGACTCAGAACACGCTCTGCTTTCTGCTCAAAACACATGGGAAACAATGTGTTTTCACACCAGGCCTGAATCCTCCACTGATACATACATACAGTATATATGCACAAAACAAAGGAATGTGCTCGTACGCTCTAATAGTCCAGTCATTTTTATAAAAAAAGGTTGAACAAATTGCAACAGAAGCAAACTCAACTGATTTTGTATCCTCAACATGTCCTGAATGAGGGAAAAAAAGAATCCCATTAGGGGAAAGTTTCGAAAAAGACCCAAACATATCCCATTTATACGCCTATTAATTATTTTTCTCATGTGAATAGGGTAAAAGTTTTAACCTTTAGATATCTCCATGAAAATTACTGAGTTGATTACTTACATTAAGACAAACAAAAAATGTATTACAAGTTTTTTGAAATTCTTTGTTAACATGAGCAAATTTGCATAAATTTGCATAAATTCCACCGTTTTGACGACACATGTATATATGAAGTTGCTGTGGTGGTACCAGCATGAAAATTGGAATAAGTCGACTCCATCGGTCAACCGACAAGAAATCACAATTTTTCAAGATAGCCACATCCTTAGTAATTAATAGGCGTATAAATGGGATATATTTGGGTCATTTTCAAAACTTTCCCCCAATGGGAAACTTTCCCCTAATGGGATTCTTCAGGGCTTTTTTCGCCCTTACTCAGGACATGTTGAGGATACAAAAGCAGTTGAGTTTGCTTCTGTTGCAATTAGTTCAACGTTGACCCCTTTTTTGGCCTAAAATTCCTGGACTATAAATATCTAGATAGATTAAGATTTATTTATTTGTCATTGTGCATTTACAATGAAATATTGTTGGAGCAAAACCTCCAGATGCGAAAAGGAAAAAGAAAAGCAAAAATAATAACTAACAGAGATAATTTAAAGTGCTTAGCAGGAGAGCTCCGAGCTGCTACGTCCATCTGACACACACTTTATGGTAAAGAGACGGTTTTTATCTTATTTTCAAAAGTTATTTAATTGTCTGTTCAGAGATGGACGTGACCTGAGAAAAGGTTTTGCATCCTCTGTTGCAGTTTTGCACAGTAAATGTTCATAAAAACAACAAAAAACGCCTGTACGAGAGCTGCACATGAGATAATATCCAAATCACAGGAGCTGCATGTTATTTTTTTTTAATAAAGATATAATAAGTCACCGTTCACACTGAAATCACAACATCTGCTCATGTAAATGCAGTGTCTTGTTTTATATTGTGCAGCTCTGTACGATATGAAACACGTCCTGGTTATAAACCATCGCCGTCTGTGCTCCAGATTTAAATTCTACACCAGATTGTTTCTTTTTCAACAAACAACATGTTGTTGCGCAGTTCATCTCCTCGTTAAAGGGACAGAAAATCTGACTCATCGTTACGACAACAAACTGAAAAACGTTTGCTTTTCAGATAAATACAGTAAAACACACACACACACTTGAACTGTCAGATGTTTTTATTGGCTCACAGTTGAGTTGGGTGAAAAACACATATCTCAACATTTCTTTTTTTAGACATATACTGTATTTATTGGTTCTTGTTTTTATACATCAACATCCAACACTTTAAACATTTTGAACATACGGCAGAAATGAAAATAATATAATCAATACAGAAAAGGACCAAAATAAACACATAAACAAAGTCGGACCTCGGCTCAATCCAGGGGGCGGGATGAAGGCTGTCTTTCAAACTGCCTCTGCACCAATAGGGTAGCGCTACGATGAATCAGAGCAAAGAGCAGGATGACATTAGTCTGACAAGCCAATTAAAATGTATGTCGTCATGGCGTTAAGCCGCCCAGCGACTCTCTAAACAGATAGAGCGCTGTGATTGGTCAACACAAACGGTGTTTGAGACTCAAAAAGTTCCTATGGCTCGTTTCTAGACCCACCTACGGAGCAAATAGATTTGCTGCCGCTAGGGTGCAGCTAGATTTCTAGGCTAACTTTACACTATAAAAATCATAAAATAGAGCAAAGTCAGAGTGGAAATTCAATTAAAAAACAACAATAAAACAGTATAACACACACAAATTATATTCAAAGCTAATTTAAAAGGATGTGTTTTTGAGCGTGGTCTTGAATGGAGGGGGGCAGCGATGGAAAATGCTCTGTCTCCCCAGGTTTATCTCAGTTACATCTCCATGGAGATTTCTGGTGTTTCCTGATCATACAGCATAATAGGCTCTTTCCACAGCTCCACTACTTCCTGAGCTTAAAGACCCACTCCCATGAAAATCGTGTTTTTTGAGCTTTTCACATGTTCCTGTGGCATTTTTCTTGTGTTATAGCACATATCAGCAGAAAAGGAAGTGCAAAATTGCATTTCTGAGTTTTTCTGCCTTCAAACTGCTCTGAGTGGTCACAATGGTCAGACACACCTGGATTAATCAGTTTGTCCAATAATGTAAGACAGGAAATAAAGGAGCAGCATTAAGCTCAGGAAGTAGTGGAGCTGTGCAAAGAGCCTATTGACACTGGGACCAGTTTTCATGTAATATTTTAATAAAATGGGACATTTAGATGAACAGCTGATGGATGTAAACTGCCTGTAACAAGCAGCTCTTCAACATGTCTCCACTAACTGTGTCTGGTGGTGTGACCAGAGGATGCAGCAGAGCCGGGAGCAGCAGCAGCAGCAGCTCCAGCTCCTCCAGGCCGAGCTGCAGGCCCACAGGCAGCAGGGCGACCAGCAGGCCGAGCCGCCGGGCCGCCGCCGCGACCAGGAGGCTCTGAGCCGCCTCGCCCAGCAGGCGGAGCGCGCCGAGGAGGCGGCCAGAGAGCAGGCGGAGAGGCTGAGGGAGAAGGTCGGTGCTGGAGATACACAATGACACATAAATAATCAATTTTTTAGATTCAAATAATTCAGTTTGATTATGTTTTATGATTTATTTTATTTTATGTTAATATAAAGGGATAGTTCAACATTTTGTCAGATCCTCCTCTCACCGTAACCCCTATAGTCGTAGCAGTAGGATCGTGAGCTGCTCAGTGAACACAAAACTCATCAAATACACAATCCAACAACTCCAAAACGCTCTGGTGGACAAGTTGTGACCTGCACATTCACCACGCTATGAGATAATCATGTAACATTATGAGACAGAGTTGTTTTAGAGGTCAATGCAGCCAGAACTACTCTCTAAACACGGCTGCTGGCCGGAGGGATTTCAAAAGCGAAAGTAGTTCAGAGTATTTGCTTCATGTGTCGTAATGTTACACAATTATACGTTATTATCTCATAGCGTGGTGAATGTGCAGGTCACAACTTGTCCACCAGAGCGTTGTGGAGTTGTTGGATTGTGTATTTGATGAGTTTGATGAGGGAAACGAAGAAATCCCATGAGCCTCTGTAGCGTAGCTCTGAGCATGAGTATTTGATGAGCTGCTGTATTGTGGAAATGTATTTCAATGATATTTTCTATTTAATTTCATGTAAATCAAAAGTTATCATATTTATCTGACTATTTATGTTTAATAATGAAAAAGCCAACATAGAAAATTGAGGATGTGAAGCATTGAAATGCAGCGCCGTGTAATTGAATTGAACTGAATCGTAGACTTAGTTTTTCTTTTTTCTTTGTAGACAAGAAGTTGTTTCTCATACCAACTTCTTGTCTTGGAAAAGAAAAAAGGAAAACTAAATACTACATTTGGACATAATGAACTTCCACAAATGAATCGTAGTCTGGTGAATTGTAACCGAACCGAATCGTTCATGTGGCCAGTGAAGATGCAACACCACTAATGTTCAGGAGGCCGGTCCACAGACCTGTCTGTGGTTCCACCTGCATGCAAATCAGTTGTTTTATCACCGATGGCGACGGCGGCGGTGACTCCGGTGATCCGAAGCTTTCATGCAAATCAGATTCAAGCGAAGTTGAGACGTCGTTCCAGTGAAACACAAATCCAACAAACACACGTGTGAGAACAGAAACGTCAGACAGTCCGTCTGTCTGTGTCGCCTTCACTCAGTTCATCAAATATGTTCTGCATTTTGTTTTGCGTCCCAGCTGCTTTACGGGTTGAATGATTATGAAAGTGATTCATTGCGGAAAAGAAACTGTGAAAAATGGTGGAAAGTGTTTTGTTTTAATGAACCATATACAAAAAATTATGCACATGAGCGTATCGCAGTGACGATGAAAACAGGATTAATCATTCAGCCCTTTTCTGACGTGTTACTGACATTAATCAGGAGTAGGGATGTCACGATTACTTGTTTTCACAATTAATCGCGGTATTAAACGCCACAATTAATTAATCGTAAAGATTCCTAAATACCGTTACATTCCAAAAAAGATTATGTGGGAAACACAGTAGCAGATGTGCGCCAAAGTAAATGTAAGAAATACTGGTCCATTTACCTAATGTAATGTACAATTGGTAGGAATTTAAATGTTAGTGTCTCATTTGTGATAAAAAAAACAAACAAACAAACAATTAAAATAAACTAAACATTTGGTATAGGCAGGGTTTAAAATTAGCACCCGCCACTCGCCAAATGCGGGTAAAAATATGATTTGGCGAGTAAAATTATTAGGCCACTCGCCATTGGCCGGCAGCTGGAATATGCCAACTTCACTATATAATTGTCATAATAAATGCTGAACAGTGAAACGAACACAGTTTACAGCTACAGGAGATCTACTGACTGTGTTTCGAATGTCGGAGTTGTCCCTCGTTATCCTCCGCGATTCAACATCAAGAAAATGTATCAAGTTTTCTGCTGCTGTAACGTTCGCGTTCAGTCGGTCATTCAGAGGAGGCGGTCAGAGGCGAGCGACGTTAGTTTGTGGTAACGTGTTTATGTGGCGACACATCGCGATGGTGAGGGGCAGGGTTACACATGTCCCCGACAATATGGAATCATCCCGTATTTGCAGATTAAATAACCCCGTCCTGTTTTGCATCAATACGGGACCGGGTTTGTCTCGTATTTCCGAGTTCACTTGAATGCAGCATCACCCCGCTCGCAATCCTGTGAAGAGGTGCCGACTCTGCCCCTCTGCCCGTGATCAGGTGAAACTGAATTTCTGCCACTCTCGTCTGTGATCAAAACACAAACACTGGGCTCGACAGTGTCAGTGACACTCTGGGCTATAAAGTATAGCCTAGGCCTACCCCCGCAGCCCCCGCCCGTAAAGCCTTTCCACCGAATCAACGGTCTTTTTTTTATTTTTTATTTTTTTACCGCAACATATGATTCACGTCATGATAACTTCTGTATTTAGGCTATTCAAACTTCCACAGTCCATAGTTCTCTTTGTTTGATATTTCAAAAGAAAGTTGCATCCTTCTATAGGCTACTGTAGGATGGACAGTAGGCAATCTACATTAAAAAAAAAACCTTTGTTCACACCACTTATTCAGTCTGAATTAAATAGGCTAAGTTTCAAAACTCACATCACTATATCTTCCTCTGAAAGCCTATTTATGTAATGTCTTCTTGTCATTCCATCAGCTAATCTAAACATATTTTTTTATATACTGTATATATTTATTGCACCAATTTAGTTTAGGAGGCAGGTGTGTGTTGTTAAGGCAGCTGCCTAACTATAATGCAATGGGGAAAACACTGTTGATTTTAATGACTTTGTGTTGTGAGCAGTCCAGTGGCCGGTGAAAACATATTTTGGCCGGTAACATTTTTGAGCTACCTGCCATTGGCAGGTAGCTCAAAAAGTTAATTTTATACCCTGGGTATAGGTGAAAATTAATGATTTGAATATTTAAAACACTTCCTCTGGAGGATTAATAATTGGTTATATTATGAATAGTAGATACTTAAAATATTTAGTGTAAATAATTTAGTAATGTAATTATATTTTGACTGCATTTGATTGTGTGTGTGTGTGTGTTAAAGGAAGCCCAGTTGGCTCAGGCTCTGTCCACGTCCAGCGACTGGTGTCACCGTCACTCTAAAGAAGTCGCTGCTAAAGTTCAGCTGGAGGAGGAAGTCTCCGCTCTCAAACTGTGAGTTCCTCCTCCTCTTCCCCCCCCAAAAATATCATAACGTCAAACTTTTAGTTCAGTTTAGACGTTGTTTCCTTTTCCTCTCTCTCTGTTTCTGCCTCAGCCGAGTGACGGAGATGAACTCTCAGCTTCGCTCGGCCGAGGAGAAGAGCCGGGCGGAGAGGGAGCAGCTCAGGGATCAGGTGCAGCAGCTCAGCGCCGACAACGCCTCCGCCAAGCTGGACAACCAGAGGCTCAAGGTGCGTTCAGGGGGAAATCGACACCAGACAACAACTTCATTCACATCTTCGACAGACTTCACAGTTGTGTGTTTCTTGAACGTTCAGGCGGAGTCGACGTCGTCCGAGGAGAAGCTCAGGGGAATCCAGGCCGAAGCTCGTCAGCTGAAGTTATCGATCAGAAAGTATGAAACCACGATGGAGAAATACAAGAAGAAGGTGAAGTCACCGTGGCTCAAACCAGACCGGTTATCTGTGTTTAGAAATAAAAACTCAGAAACTCGTTTGTAAAACTGTTTGCACAGCTGTATTTGCACAGTTCTTTCAGCCATAGCACAGTTTATACATTATGCATATTTAATCTGGCACAATTTCTTCTATTTATTCGGATTTTAGTAACATATTGATGTACATGGCAAGGAACTGCTGTGTTGCACTTTTTAAAATTAGAAATATGTAATAATTCGGTGCATTATGGAACAACTTATTACAAAATGAGGTAAAGTTTTTTACATATTGCGTTAAAGAATTTTATTACAAAATGTAGCGTTATTACATCATGAGGTGAAAATGTATTACATTATAATGCGGTGCTATGGATATATGTAGTGTGTCGATTTTTTCTTACTTTTCTTATCTTTGTTTTATTCTACTATAATATGCCCTTTTATATTATATTATATTATATTATCCCATCCTTTATTATGTTATGTTATTATATTACATTATATTACCAGTATGTTATGTTATGTTATACTATATTACATTATATTATATTATATTACATTACATTACATTGTTATGTTATACTATATTACATATTATATTACATTATGTTATACTATATTATTGAAAAGCGCTATATAAATTAAATGAATTATTATTATTATTATTATTATTATTCTTATTCTTATTATTATTATTATATTACATTATATTATATTACATCATGTTATGTTATGTGCGCTACTGGATACTTGGGGATCAATAAAGTATAACTCTAAATTGATTGATTTATTTGATTTATTTGTTTTTACCAGTTTGTTTTACTCTCTCCGCCCCCGTGCAGGTGCAGCAGGCTCGTCTGCAGGCGGAGGAGCGGCGGCTGAAGCTGGAGGCGACGCAGCGGGAGGCGCTGGAGCTGCAGGTGAACCTGGAGCGGGAGAAGGAGCAGGTGAGGAGGGAGCTGCTGGCTCGGCTCCACGAGCTGGAGGCGCTGCCCGACCGGCTGAGGAGGAGCGAGCAGCAGCTCCGCGACGCCCAGCAGGAGGCCGACGCCCACGAGAGGAGGAGCGCGGAGCACAGCTCGGCCCTCGCTGACGTCAGACACAAGGTACTGGGAGTTAAAACACATGGAAATGTATCTAAAGAGGAACTCTGCTACATTTTTTACCTGAATTAAACAGCTTCAGAGTTAAATAAATGACTTGTCAAAATCTGTCCAAGAATATTTGTCTAATTTCTTGTCAAAATGTCTCATTTCTAGTCAAAACTAATCCCTTTCCACTTAAAATAAGACTCATCAGCTAAAATGAACTTGTTTTTAGATCATTTTCACTTGAAATAAGTAGAAAAATCTGTCAGTGAAAGCAAGTTTTTTGTGCTTGTAATAAAAAAAAAACTAAAAAAAAACCAATATCAGATTATTTTAAGTGAAAATATGCTTGAAAGAAGGAAAAAGTGCCTAAAAACAAGCTGCTTTTTAATGTGGTGAGTCTTATTTTAAGTAGAATGAGATTTGTTTTGACTAAAAATAAGGCTATAAAGATATTAGATTTTTTTTGCAGAGCAGAAACACACTCGCCACCACGACAAAATATTAAAGTCGCAAATTTAGGAGGAAAAACCGTGGACATTCTCTCAGTCACAAAAAAAAAGGAAGAATGTGTTGTTGTTTTTTTCTCTACTGTAAGGTTGGAAGAGTATAGCAGTATTTATTGTCTTATACAAACTGCATGTGTGGCTTTCTCTCAAGGATAAAAAGAATAAATAGTAGAATAAAAGAAGCACAGGAAAATGTATTCCTAAGATAAATTCAAACAAATGAAAACAGCACCGGTTGTTTTTATTTGTTGCTAAATGTGATTGAAAAGTCAGAAATTTGCAAGAGGAACTATGCAGGATTTTTATCTTAAACTCTGCTACATTTCCAGACTTTAGTGTCCAAGTGTAACATGATGTCGTTCTCCACTTTGACCACAAGATGGCAGCATGAGATTGTGTTAGTTTCTCAAACTAGAAACTAGATAGATAGATAGATAGATAGATAGATAGATAGATAGATAGATAGATAGATAGATAGATAGATAGATAGATAGATAGCAGCAGGTGCAAACAAGTTATAAACTAGAGAGAACAGATTTAAAACACTTATGTCGACGGTTTTCAAAGAAAGATAAACTTATCCTGTCTTCTGTCGCCATAAATCGCCTCCTTTCATTAAAAATACAAATGTTGGCCTTTTAAATTGACGACAGGTTTCACTTCTTCACTTCTATTTTTACTCTGTTTAGGATTATTCTTATCAACTTGGTTGGTGCTTTACACTGCAACGTTGTTCTATGTCACTGTACTTTACTGCAAATCAAATTTCCCCTGGAGGGACAATGAAGCTCTGAACTGAACTAAACTTAACACAAACGACCTGATCCCAGTTCAGCTGGAGAGACTCTGGGCTGCAGCGACACAGGATGAATCTACTGTATGTGGTGTTTTACAGTAAAGAGTGTGTGACCTGTGGATGTTCTCCTCCTCTCAGGTGGAGCAACAAGGATCTCAGCTGGAGACGCTGCAGCAGAGGAACCTGCTGCTGCAGGAGGAGAACAACGTCCTCAAGGAGAAAATACACATCTTAGAAAGGTACGGAACAGGACACTTGTTGATCGAATTATCTGCAGATGGATAAAAACATGAATGCAAATAATGCCGGTTCAAGTGTGTTTTCATATGCTGACACCTGCATCTTTCTTTGTTTACTCCCACCGTCTCTTTGATCAGCTGGAATACGCAGCTGAATTGATATAAAACATGATCACAACTCACAGTTATTCAGCAAAGAACCGTTCCCATTAGCATTTGTCACATAAACTTTGTATCGATCAAGAGAAAATCCGATGAGATCAACCGTTTTAACTTTTCATCGATATTTGTGACATTTAATCGAATTTCACTGTTTCCATGAGGCATTTTTAATTCGATATTGCTTAATGTGAATAAAAACGTGTGGATGGAAACATGGTTAGTGAGTGTTGGTTTGTGTTTGTGTTTGTGTTTGTGCTGCAGGCGGGTGGAGGACCTGCGGGCGGAGAACAAGGACATGTCTCAGGCTCTGAGCTCCAAGGACGCAGGGATCCGCGGCGTCCAGCAGCAGCTGGAGGAGAAGAGCTCCGAGTGCAGTGTCCTGTCCCGACAGCTGCAGCAGGCCGTGGACGACGCTCAGAGACAGGTCAGAGAGACGAGACACAGGCACAACAACAGCTAAACGTCTCATCGCTCTCTTTGCTTCTCATCGTTTTGTGTTTTACTTCTCAATTCAATTCAATTCAACTTTATTTATCCGAGAGGGCAGTTCAGTTTGCAGCGACCCACGTCCATTGACTCAGTCCTGCACTAACACCTCAGCTCCATGCATCAAGTTAAAGTTTTAAATGTGAAGCCCCAGAACAGAACAGCACACATGAGAATAATAGAAATAGTGCTACAATCAATAAATAATAAGTTAGTTAAATTGAGGGAACACTATCAAGATAACGTGGATTAAAAAAGAAAGAAAAAGAGGATTAAAGTGACTATTGTCCAGGTTTAAAAACCCAACAATACAAGTGATAAAAGAGCTGGAGAGATGCATTAATGGACGATTCACAGCAGCTTGTCCACATGAAGTCACCATCACTGGGGTTCAGGCTCTCTATCTTAATAATGTGACTGAATATAACATTTAGTTTCACTTTATTTACTGTATTCAGAAAATGTTGAGAAAACTCACAGGTGTTGGTGGAAATTGACAAGTTTAAACCCAGACTTAGTGTTCCTACTCAAACTACTGTTATTATTACCAGAGACGTGTCCTTATAGGTTTATAAAAGAAAGTTGTTGTTTTTTTATATTCATTTCGAACATGTAAAACAAAATCAGTTTGTTCCTTCATATGTTAATAACATAAACAGGTTGAAGAACAAAATTTGGAAACAAAAACACAAAAGCAGAATCATACATATTCAAAAAGGAGTGAGTCATAAATAAATGACTTGTCCCACTTCCTTCATTGCTCTTCATTCCATTGTTAGAATAGGTAAATAAAGATTTAGTTCAGTTTTTTGTTTGAACAATATCTTCCCTATAACTCTTGTTTTGTTTTTGTACTTTATTTTGAAATGCTCCATGTTTGGACATTGATGCTTTAATTAACTCTTTAGGCTGCTCCATAGTTTCACACCACACACAGACACATAAAAACTTTTCAGCCACATATTTTAGTCTTTATGTCACTTATGTGTTTAACTGCACCAATGAAGCAGCTGTTGTGTCTCATCTTTGAAGGTTTATTATGATTGTGCTCAAAACTAACAAAACTGAAGTTCAAATGAAGATAAATATCTGTAAATCAAATGAAGATACAGTAAATATCTGTAAACTGTCTGTAACTGCCCGTCCTCTGTCTCATGCAGGTGGACGACAGCGTGCACCGGGTTCTGGCCAAAGAGCGAGCGTCGCAGTCGAAGGCTCTGGACCTGCAGAGTCAGCTGAGCCGAGCCCGAACCGAGCTGAGCCAGACGCAGCGGAGCAAAGACGAGGTACGCCACCTCTCTGAGTAGAAAAACTCCTAACCAGGTGCTGATGATGAGTGTTAATGTTGGTTCTCCCTGTGTTTGTTCTTCTGCAGATGGAGCGTCGCTTCAAGAGTCAGCTGCAGAACCTGAAGGACCGGCTGGAGCAGGCCGACTCCACCAACCGCAGCCTGCAGAACTACGTCCACTTCCTCAAAACCTCCTACGGAAACGTGTTCGGTGATTCTCTGCTCGCAAGCTGAGAGCAAGACTCACCGTCCGCCCGTCTGTCTGTCAGTCTGTCCGTCCATCCAGAACAATATAGAAGAGCTGAATCACATTTATTGAGTATGTGCTTTTAACTTAAAAGAGTTTTATACTATCTATGAAATGAATAAAGCTTTCTTTTTATGGAAAACACGTTTTGTTTCCTGCACATGTCTTCTTTCTGATTGCACTTGTCCCTTACTTTGAAAAAATATAAATCTTTAAGCTATGGCAAAAATATTTGTATCATACTGACAAAAACATATTAAGTTAATTTCCTTTTATAGATTTCCTGCTATTTATTTCTCTGCAAATTAGAAATTTGAAATGTTATAGTCATAAATGCTTTAATATGCAGTCACTTCCTATAGGGAGAATAACTGAATAAGAATATTTTTATATACAGTATATACAGTCTCACTTGTGCCAAAACTCTGTGACAAACTTCTGTTTCTGGCTAGGAGATGTATTTTAAAGCAGTGGATAAGTGACAAACCTCCAACGGTCACACAATGGTACCAAGAGACATATAAAGTTTTACCCTTAGAAAGACATTACTGCGCAAATGAAAGGGGATGATAATCTGTTTGAGGTAACATGGTCGGCTTTTCTGAGGTACTTACCCCCACCCCTCCGGGACACTGCAAATAAGGGGAGATATACTTTAGACTGGAAAACTTCCACTAGATCAGGGGTTTTCAAAGTGTGAGAGAGTGAGCCCCCCTTAATGAAAAATAAACAGCTGTGCGCCCCCCCCCTTCAAACAAACAAAAAAAAGAGAATTAAACATAACCTATTTATTATCAGTTACTATGACCAAAACAATATTTGATTCATTAAACATAAATTGGTCTTTCCTGTAGGATTTGTTTGATTTACAAGCTTGTTTCTCAGCATATTCTTTTTAAGAAGACTCAGGTCTTTTGATGTATGTAATGTAATGCTGCGTATGTTTTATCAGTCTGTCATTGCAAGTGTTACATTCTTTGCTATTGTCTGCTGGGGTAACAACATCAAGGTCAGGGACAGGAACAGACTAGACAGGCTCATCAAAAAATGTAGCTCTGTGATGGGGGAGGGAGCGGAGCTGGTAGAGGCTGTGGTTAAGTGGAGGATGGGGTGTAAGTTGAAGACCATCCTGGGTGACCCCCAACACCCTCTACACAAAACCCTCTCAGGTCAGAGGAGCAGCCGCAGCAAAAGGCTCATCTCCCTGACCTGCAGAACTGTGATCGCATCATGAAGTATTGGTAGGCGTGGGACAAAGAAGTAGAAGATG
The DNA here is from genome assembly GCF_905171665.1 of Trachurus trachurus. NCBI lineage: Eukaryota > Metazoa > Chordata > Actinopteri > Carangiformes > Carangidae > Trachurus > Trachurus trachurus. The sequence goes on along the minus strand of NC_139895.1, from coordinate 6,243,012 downwards.
ATGTCTAGCCCATGGCGAAATAAAAAAGAGAAAAAAAAAAAAAAAAAAAAATGGGCGGGCTCGTGAATTTTTTTGACGAACGAGCGATAAATCGCGTATCTCGCGTATCTCGCGTTTGGTCGCGCGTATAAACTCGAGCGAAAAAAAAGCGTTCCTCGTGTTTGGTGGGAAGACCCACAAGGGGCTTCCCACCAAACACGAGAAAAGGACGAAGACGCGAAGGTCCCGTCGCCATAAAAGAATCGCGTGTAGCGTCGCAAAAAAAAAAAAGTCGCGTATACCGCGTCTCGCGCCTAATCGCGTCTCGCGCCTAATCGCGTCTTTGCGTCACGGCCTTTTACACCGCGGACGTAACGAATAAACGGTTACGGTGTGAACGAACAACATAGAACAGGACCAGACGTGGCGTTGTTTCCTCTTTTCACCGACAGCTCCACTCTCCCTTACTTACACTAGAGTGCCTATAGAGAGAGTGCCTCTCTCTAGGCACTCTAACTTACACTAACTACTGTTATTGTTGAGGCCAGAGAATTGTGGGACTTGTAGTTTTTGAACGATCGCAGGTTGTGCAGGTTTTTTTTTAGGGGCAAACGCGAGTGAAATGCTCGTCCATGGTGGGCATAAGAAAATTTAAGACCTGTCTAAAATTCTTTAAGACTTGAACACAATAATTCAACAAATTTAAGACATTTTAAGGCCTAAAATTTAGATTTTCAAATTTTAGACTTTTTTAGAAGACCCCGTGGATACCCTGCAGAAATGCTAACCCAAATATTGTATTGTATTAAATTGATTATTGTTTATTAAATACAGTAATTATATATATATATTACGAGGTCACTAAACCTAAAGCACAATTTAAAATGTATAAATACAAGCGGACATCGCACCCGGAACCTTGGAGCGGTGAACTGTGTTTCTCGTCGGCTCGTTATTAATGTGACGTCATCTGGCGGTTCGAAAATTTGTAGCTTGAACAACATTAGTTAGTTTGTAGTTTTTTCTTTAATTTTTTTTGGACTTGTCCTCTGAGCAGCAGCGGTTTGTCTCTCTGTTTCTCTCTTCCGTCTGTCGGGATCAGGATGCCCGCGGAAACCATGGGACAGAAATGGGAAGTCCTGGAGGCTTTGAAGAATTCACCGAAGGGGAAAGTCACGTTCGACCCGCAATGGTCGAACCGAGGCGAGGTGAGCTAACGGCCGGTCCCCGCTGACGTCACGGCGGCTAACGGAGGAGCTAACGGCTAAGCTAAAGGCTAGGCTAACGACCGTTCACCGCTGACGGTACCGCGGCTAACGGCTAAGCTAAACCGCCGCTGCTTGTTTTTTTTCTCTAACTGAGGCAGCAAACAGCATTTATTTAAGAACAGTGTTAACCTTGATTGAAATAAAACTAATATATGAATTAAGATGTTACATTGTATAAACAAAATATACATAAATAAGCCAAGAAAACAACCATTATCAAATACAAAACACAAGTGTAGTTGCAGAAGAAAATAGATGATAAATGATGTTTTAATAAAGCACACAGTGCAGAAAAAGCTGTGAAAATGTGTTAGTGTTTATTTAAAATATACATTTACTGGGCGTTTACCTGCTGTACAGGTGAGCTGCTGCTGTAATGTTACTATCAGTTACTGTACTTTCATTTTCTTGTCAATAGATACTTAAACTGTACAACAACACAACAGACATGTTAGTTAACTTAGTAGTAATAATCATCTTTATTTGTATAACACTTATATAAAACAGTGTGACAAACTACTTGCTGGACAGAAAGATATAAATAAGATACCTTGCACTATGATCTGCCATTTTTACACTAGTCCCCACATGTCCATTTTTCCATCCACGACTCAGGCTTTATTTACACAATTTACAGTTTTATTTATCTATGTCTGTGTACAAACTGCACATATTCAGAAACTGTACAGTTTGTTTTATAGTTTTATATATATTACCTTTTTTTTCTTACCTTGTGTGCTACTGTAACAACCAAATTTCCCATGTAACGTGCAAGGTGAATAAACAGTCTCTTGTCTATAAAAAGACATATTAAGCAGATTAGAAAAACCTTTAAACTTAAAAAGGTGAAACAATAAAACAGCTGTTTGTTGCATCAGACATGTAAATATTACTAGATTAAATAGATTTCACCTTAAACAAAATGTGATACACTTAAAAATAAAACCATTTGTTTCAAGTTTAAAGTTGGCCCAAACTTTAGGATCTGTGACCCTTTATAAAAAAAAGTTATAATTAAAGCTAATAAAGTATAGTATTAGCATATAGTATATGTATAGTTTAATTAAAAGTATAATATCAGTAATTGTTTGAGTCCCAGTAATAAGGTTTCTTTCCTAATCCTTCTGCATAAGATAATGTACAAAATTAGGATATTGAACACAACACGAAAGCTACATTTGGTGTCAAATCAAATCCTTTTTTTTTTTTTTTTTAGATATTTGTTAATCTCACTCCTGGTGGTTGTTTAATGTTTATTTCTATATATTTAAGAGTCTGTGCATGAAACGTCTGTGAAACACTATCAGAGCATTGAACGTGTTTTTTGTTTGTGTGTTGTTGCAGCACATCATGGCCGGCTGTAAAGAGGCCATCAGCTTGTCCCCGAGCTCGGGCATCATCCTGGAGCGGCTGAGCTCGTCTCAGCTGCACCAGCGCTGCAGCTTCCTGGCCTCCAGCTCCGGAGACTCCAGCCCCGGCCTGTCGGACGAGACCCCGGCCTCGGGCAACGGCTCCTCCTCGGGGTCCGTCCCCGACGTCACGGCCGCCACCAAGTTCATCTCGCTGTCCACGGCTTCGTCTTTAAAGGCCGAGCGCGAGCAGGCAAGTCCAAGCTCCGATAGTAGGGACGCTCCGATCGGAAGTTTTTGGGGCCGATAACTGATCACAGGAATCCTGATCACCGATCAATGAATGGAAGGGAGAGTAGACAGTTTCGATCATCGCTTGGTCGTTGTGCAGCGTTTTTTTTTTTTACTGCTCTAGTTGTTGTTTTTTTCTAGCAGTATAGACGCTTTATAAAAAAAAAAGATGCTGTCGCTGTCATCACGTAATCAGGGTTCCCACGTGTCCTGGAAAATCGGGAAAACCTGGATAATGGTTCACCAATTTAATTTCCAGTCATGGAAAACACATGGAAAATGAGAATAAAAGTCAAATGTCCTGGAAAAGCTTTGAGTTGTCCTGGAAAATGATTTGTCACAGCTACCAGAGATATATTTGACTTTTTCATTCAAATGAGTAGGCTACTTGGCATCCTGGAAACCTGCCTGATTTTGGAGATATGCAGTGTTTGTTTGCCATTACTTTCATTATTTCCGCTACGATTGCGCACACCCCGCCCCCCGGCAGAAGTTACGATCGCGCACCCCCCCGACCGTCGAAGCTTCGATTTTGATAGATTTTATGTCCGTGAAGCTTCGATTATCAAAATATGATAATCGGGTCAGCCCTAGTATTACCGCTGCTTCATAGTCGGACAGATGCACAGTAACAGTCACCTGTTACCTGTTATCGAACCATATCGACAAGCTAACGTGTCGTTTTATGTTTATATTTTTCTCTCCTTCAGTGTCACGTTCTCACTACGCGCTGTTCTGGCTGTAAACTATCTATATATTGTCAATATCGATGCCTTTTGCGATATAAATATCTTGCATGTTCATATCTAGGTATAGATACGATAACGATAAATCATTCAGTCCTACTGGAAACACAAAACTAGTTCCATTTGATGGATCAAAACATGTGTAAAATATTTCAATAGATGAAATAGAATAAAATTTCCTTCGAGTGGATTTTTATAACGGCAAGAAAGAAAAAAATTATCATCGGTTGTTGAGTGCTCTATGTTTCACACGATCGGAGCGTCCTTATCCAATATTATGTTCTTCCATTCATTTATCACATTTTCAGGTTAAAATCTGGCAACTTAAAGGAAACAGTTCACCCAAATTCATATTTAGAGTTTAAAAATCTTAATGAAAAATCATTTTCTGACGTCTCCTTTTGTTTCTCTCTCTGATGGTTCACGTGCTACAGGTCGTTGGTGAGGAGCTGCAGGATGAAGACGACGCTGAGGCAGATTTCAACGTCGCTCCCAGTCCGACGCCTCCGCCCGCCATCTCGCTGCTGTCGCCCAAAGACATGCAGACGGCCGGCTGCATCCTCAAAGCCGAGGAGCTGTGTCGGGAGAAGGCCAAGGTCAGAGGGGACGGTGATGACACACAGCTCTGGAAAAAAATAAGAGACCACTGTCACAAATGTTTCTTAAAAGCATCTCTACATGTGTGACAGTCATTCTTTTATTTTCTTTTTTAAACATCAACACAAACACAACTCATTCTACTTAATGAGACACTGAACCACATCTGGTTTTATTAAATGATTAAATGGTTTGATTAAACATTGACATTATCCCACAAAAACTGATTTATAAACTCTTCCTGAGTTAAAATATTCTTGCTGTGTTCTTTAGGGATAAACATGAACATGTTTTCTTTGCATTATTATTATTATTCAAGGTCTGAAAAGACTTGATATTTTTTGTTATTTAGCCTAGTTTAGTCATTTTCAGCCAATAAAAGCTCTAAATGACAATATTTTTATTTCAATTTTGGGAGAAATGTTGTCGGTAGCTGATAGAATGAGACACATTTTTTTAAATTTGATTTTACTCAAACACATACCTACACTGCTCAAAAAAATAAAGGGAACACTTAAACAACACATTGTAACTCCAAGTATATCACACCTGTGTGAAATCAACCTGGGATGATAATTTTGATTTACATTGATCATTTTTATGTTATTTTGTTCTCAACACACTCTACTTTATATTGAATAACGATTTTAAACTGCAATATTTCATTAATTGAGATCTAAGATGTGTTGTTTAAGTGTTCCCTTTATTTTTTTGAGCAGTGTACCTGTATAAATAGTAAAACCAGAGAAACTGATAATTTTGGGAGTTGTCTCTTAATTTTTTTCCAGAGCTGTATATAATAATAATAATGATGATGATGATGATGATGATAATAATAATCTGAGCTGTTTGACTCTGTGGCGTCCAGGTGGCGCTGCGGCAGCGACAGGAGATGCAGGAGAAGCAGCTGGCGGCGGTGGCGAGCGCCGAGTCGGAGCAGCTGAAACGCTTCGAGGAGCTGATGGAGCTGAAGCAGCGACAGGAGAGTCAGACGATCAGGGACATGATGGACCGAGAGTGAGGATTTAAAATCTCATGGTGGTTCACTTTGCTTTAATTGTGTTAAAACGGGTTAACGACGTTTCTTCTTGTTCTGTGTTCGCCTCAGAACGAAGGAGAGCATCGGGCGCCAGGAGAAGCTGAAGGAGGAGCAGCGCCACAGGATGAAGGTACCAAACTTCTCCATGAACCAGGAAGTTTGGTTTTTATCAGCTGCACATGCGTCATAAACAATAACACGTCACTTTGAAACACTGAATATTGATGATTTTCAGCCAATTATAGAGCATTACAATAACAATCTAACAAATAATAAATAAAGAAAAAGTAAATATTATTATAAAAGCATTTATTAAACTAGTCAAAGCCGACTTTATTGTCAATACCGCTATATATATTTGTTTGAGTAAAATTAACACTTTTGTTTTATTATATCTGCCTTTGTCCGAATGTCAAAAACGTAAAGCCGGTTTTGCTCTTCTGGTGGAATTTTATGTTTACCTTTCCATGGTTTCGGGAGTCGCGGTAAAATTTATTTATTGGTATAAAATGACAACTGGGGAAAAATAATAAAAAAGTTCCAGTGTTTTCAGACCTCGAATAATAATAATAACGCCAAGAAAACAAATTCATTTTTATTTTTAAAACAACACAACACTCACTTTTAACTTGGGAAGAGTTCAGAAATCAACATAGGTGGAAAAACCCCAAGTAGTTTTTATAATCTTCATTAAATCCGATGTGGTTCAGGTGCTTCAGAGCAGTAGTACGTATAATGTATTGAGTTTCAGTTTTCCATCTTTTGAAAACATTTAAATGTGTTTTTCCTTTGTCCCAGAAGAAAAGAAAGTGTGTCTTGTCAGATTCCTCTTTTCTTTCTTTCTTTCTTTCTTTCTTTCTTTCTTTCTTTCTTTCTTTTTCTCTTTCTTTCCTTCTCTCTTTCCTTCTTTCTCTCTTTCTTTCTTTCCTCTTTCTTTCCTTCTTTCTTTCCTTCTTTCTCTCTTTCTTTCCTTCTCTTTTTCCTCTTTCCTTCTTCCTCTTTCTTTCTTTCTCTCTTTCCTTCTTTCTCTCTTTCGTTCCTCTGTCTTACTTTCTTTCTTTCTTTCTCTCTTTCTTTCTTTCTTTCTTTCTTTCTTTCTTTTCTTAAAGAAATAAAGTCTTGTCAGTTCTTCCATGCTTTATGCCAAAGCAGAAAATTAAATGATGTTTCATTTAATCACATCCCATAATTTGTCACCCCGTCGTTCGTCGTCCTTCTTCTCCGTTCTCCAGAAATGTAGCTACAATATTTCCAAAGATTCACACCAGTGGGCTAGTACTTTGATTAAAAAAAGTAACATTCTTCAGTCTCAGAACAAATATTTGTGTATTTCTGGTGTTAACAAAAAAGTTGAGTTTCAGTTTTCCGTAACTTTTCCTTTGTCCCAGATCTTGAACCTGCGGCTGCGTGAGGCGGAGCAGCAGCGCGTCCGGGAGGCGGAGCTGGAGCGGCAGCGGCAGGCCGAGGGCCGCGAGCGGCTGCGGAGCCTCAACACCGTCCAGGAGGAAATCCTGCAGCTCAACCAGCTGCTGGAGCCCAGCGTCGCCACGCCGACGCACAGCCAGCTGCCCGCCGCCACGCTCAGCGCCTTCAGCGCCCGCGGCAACCAGCTGTGCTCCCAGGTGTCCGAGGTGGTGAGGAAGACGGCCGAGGTCAGTACGGGGTTCTCTCTCTCTCTTTCTTTCTTTCTTTCTTTCTTTCTTTCTTTCTTTCTTTCTTTCTTTCCTTCTTTTTTTCATTCCTTCTTTTTCTCTCTTTCCTCTTTCTCTGTTTCTTTCCTCTTTCTTTCTTTCCTTCTTTCCTCTGTCCTTCTTTCTTTCCTTCTTCTTTCTTTTTCTCTCTCTCTCTCTTTCTTTCTTTCCTTCTTCTTTCTTTTTCTCTTTCTTTCTTTCCTTCTTTCTTTCTTTCTTTCTTTCTTTCTTTCTTTCTTTCCTTCCTTCTTTCTGAATCTCTTTCCTCCTTTCTCTCTTTCTTTCTTTCCTCTTTCTTTCTGAATCTCTTTCCTCCTGTCTTTCTTTCTTTCTTTCTTTCTTTCTTTCTTTCTTTCTTTCCTTCTCTCTTTCCCTCTTTCCTCTTTCTTTCTTTCTTTCTTTCTTTCTTTCTTTCTTTCCTCCTTTCTCTCCTTCTTTCTTTCATCTTTCTTTCTGAATCTCTTTCTTTCCTTCTCTCTTTCCCTCTTTCCTCTTTCTTTCTTTCTTTCTTTCTTTCTGAATCTCTTTCCTCCTTTCTCTCTTTCTTTCTGAATCTCTTTCTTTCCTTCTTTCTTTCTTTCTTTCCTTCTTTCTCTCTTTCGTTCCTCTGTCTTTCTTTCTTTCCTCTTTCTTTCTTTTTTTTCCTCAAAGAAAGAAAGTGTGTCTTGTCAGTTCTTCCATGATTTATGAAGTTTCAGACATCCCATAATTTGTCACCGTGCTGTAAATCTTGACCCCGTCGTTCTTCTCCGTTCTCCTCCGTGGTCTCCAGGGCGAGTTCCCCAGCGTGGAGGACATGACGTCGGCGGAGCGAGCGCTGCACGAGATGCGGACGCTGATCCGCCTGATGCAGGAGGAGGCGACGAAGGTGCAGGAGAAGAAGAAGAGGGAGGTGGAGGAGGAGGAGGCGCGCAGGAAGCAGGCGGAGCTGCAGGTGCAGCAGGAGGCGCAGAAGAAGGCCGCGCAGTCGGCCAAGGAGAAGGCGCAGAGGAAAGGTGAGAGAGGAGGAGAAGGAGAAGTTGTTTCTGTTTTGTAATTTTTACTTTGTTGATTTTTAAACTTGGTTCATCATTTGTCCAAAATAATTTGTTATTTCAAGTCTCTAATCAACTTCCTTCCCTCCAGCCAACCCTGAACCAGTCTAAGAAACTGAAAATAAAGACAATAACTTACATTTACGTACTGTATATCCCTATTTATAACTAAATAAATAGGAGTGGAAAAAAGTATATACTGTATATATTTCATACCAAGGCAACTCAATGTGCTTTTCATGAAGATGAAACGTATAGCGTATATTCTATTGTTTTAGACATTGTAGGATACATTTGATCTATTTTATCTATCTAAAACATTATAAAAGAACAGCATAAAAACAAACGATTTTTAGAAAATTAAAAAAAAAAGTAAACATAAAACAGAGTTAAAAGCGAGAGCAAAGAAGAATAAAAAAGTAGAAGAAAAGAAAATAGTTCAAGTTTAAAATACATTACGATAATATATGAAATATAGAAAAGCAGCAAATGTTGAGATCTGAGCAGAGTGAGTAAAAAAAGAGACAGAAAACTGTTGATTTTAATTTCCTGGTGCTCGATGAACAATTTTCAACGTCACCTCGAACTGAGGTAGTGATGCGTTCAGGTGTCGGTCGAACTGTAACAGCAGGAAAAACCTGTAGGACAGAAAAAGGACTTTTAAACCTAATTTAAGATATTTTTGTTGTTAAATATGTAAAAGTCATTATTATTATTATTATTATATTATTATTACGTTATAATGAATCATAGTCAGTGTTATTAACCTGTGGTCGTGTGGTTGTTTGCTGCAGGTTTGCAGAACAGCGCCGAGGACTGGACGCTGAAGTGGCTGAAGGAGCTGCAGGACTCGGCCAATCAGTGCGCTCGGTCCTTCGAAGAGCTCAACTCCCCCAAAGACACTCAGGTGACAAATTGAGAAATCTGATCTCAAATTTGAGAATCCGCCAGTCGTCTGAACATCCTGAGGTTCGGTACCGTGCACTCACCTCTCTTTCTCTCTCCCTCTCTCTCTCCGTTCAGACCAAGAAGTTGAAGCTGGAGCTGCAGAAAGCCGCCAGCATCCCCGTCAGCCAGATCGCCAGCAACTCCGGCTCGCAGCTCCGAGAAATCTTCGACAAGATCGACAAGCTGCTGTCGGGGCGGGCGGTGGTGTCGGGCGGCCGCTCCGTCTCCACCTCCCAGCATCCTCAGGGGCTCGACTTCGTCTGCTACAAACTGGCCGAGAAGTTCGTGGTGAGTCGGTTTAGTTTGATTTTATGAGATGATGAAGCCACCGCAGGTTTTTTATTATATAATTAGATGATTTAGCAAAGAAAAAGTCATTTTTTCAGCTTTTTCCCCCACATTTTACTGCTTTTTGTCCCAATTGAATCACACTGCAAAAACTCAAAATCTTACCAAGAATATTTGTCTTATTTCTAGTCAAAACAAATCTCATTATACTTAAAATAAGCAATCAAGCATATTTTCTCTTGAAATCATCTGATAGTTGAGCAAGTTTTTCTTTCTTATTACAAGCACACAGAAAATTTGCTTTCACTGGTAGATTTTTCTACTTATTTCAAGTGAAAATTTGTTTGAAACAAGTGACGCGTCTTATTTTAAGTGGAAAGAGATTAGTTTTGACCAGAAATGAAACATTTTGACAAGAAATAAGACAAATATTCTTAGAAAGAATTTGAGTTTTTGCAGTGCATTAACTGAGTTTATTAATCAGTCAATTAAAAAAGAGAGAAGAGACAGTTTTCAGCCCAACAGTGTAAATACTGCTGCCAAAATCAAATTTATTTTCATTAGAGATGAATCTGACAATGTTTTTTTTAGATTAACTGTTTGATTTGTAAATTGAAAAGCCAGAAAAGATGTTAAAGATCCAAGATCAAACATTGAGACGTATAAAACTTGACTGTAGATTTAGATCAAAATTTCACAAACGTTTTCAAAGTTTAAAATCTCTGAAACAATTTTACACTTTTATAAAGGTTTGTTGACATTTTACTTTTGAGAAATTTAAACTTTTTGGCATTTTTAACTCGTTTCCCATCAGTTTAAGGCGACGTCATCTGCTCTTTAGTTTTCTCCGTGTAAAACCATATTGATCATGACACAACCTGAACCAACCCAAGTGAACTCTGAACTCCTCTGGGCAGAAACAAGGAGAGGAGGAGGTGGCGTCGCATCACGAAGCCGCCTTCCCCATCGCCGTGGTGGCGTCCGGCGTGTGGGAGCTGCACCCCCGGGTGGGCGACCTCATCCTCGCCCACCTGCACAAGAAATGTCCCTACGCCGTCCCGCACTACCCGCCGATGAAGGACGGCACCGCTGTGGAGGAATACCAGAGGTGAGAGACTCGATGTTTTATGTTTTCATCGCTCGTACAAAGTTAAAGGATAATTACAGTTTTTTACAATCTGGACCTTATTTCTAGCATAAAATACGATCATTGACTCACCCAGATAACTTTGGTGTCATTACAAGTCGTAATGCCGTGTATATCCATATAATGGAGTCTACATGGCAGCAGAATGTAGCCTCTAAATAACACATTATCCGCAGCGAAACTCGTTCATTTCACCAATATTTAGTTCTGATAGGCTAGTGCTATTCCCCTCTGAGTCCGGGGTTAGCTGTTATCAACATCCCGGGTCTGTAGGTTGACCTACTGACCTCTGACCTGGATGATGTCATCTCCGACCGCTGCCCAGCTCATTCTGATAATAATCATTCTGCTTCGGCATTTGGGTCCATTTTTATCTCAACTAGCCGGAGCTTTAGTGAGTCCAGGTTGAGGAGAGGAAGCCTGTGGAAGCTGAACTTCGTCCAGCTGCTCATTTTGTTCTGACAAGTCAGAAACGGACCATAGCGTTAGCGGTAGCAACAAGTCGCGCCGTGCAGCGGTCGGAGATGACATCATCCAGGTCAGAGGTTTGTAGTCAACCTACAGGCGCAGGATGTTGATAACAGCTAACCCCGGACTCAGAGGGGAATAGCACCAGCATATCATAACTAAATATTGGTGAAATGAACGAGTTTTGCGGCGGATAATGTGTTATTTAGAGGCTGCGCTGCGGTGCCCCGTGTACTCGCATTATACGGATATACGCGGCTCTCGGCTGCAGCTAATTTCGTCGGAACGACTTGTAATGACACCAAAGTTATCTGGGTGAGTCAATGATCGTATTTTATGCTATAAATAAGGTCCAGGTTGTAAAAAACGGACAATTCCTGTCAAATTCAATATATAAATACTCCGTCATCCTCTGATTTTTATTTATTTTTTTAAATATTCTTTCTCTCTGTATTTTTTTCTCTTTTTAAATATTTTCTTGTCGTTGTTGTTCTTGTTTTGCACATATTTGTAAATAAAAGTACTTGCTGACGTCCTGTCACTTTCCTCCAGGATCCTCGGTTACCGTGTCGACGACTCCGGGGTTGAAGGTCAGGACAGTTTCCTGAAGCGGATGTCGGGGATGATCCGTCTGTACGCCGCCGTCATCCAGCTGCGGTGGCCGTACGGCTCCAAGCAGGGGGTAAAAACACCTAAACTTTATCTCTTTATTCATCTTCTTGTAGTCTTGTTTTTAAACTTTATTTGGAAAAAAGCAACATTAAAGTGTTAAAAAACCTGTTTGAACTCGTTGCAGTCGGTTCCTCACGGCCTGAACCACGGCTGGCGCTGGTTGGCCCAGATGTTGAACATGGAGCCGCTGGCCGACATCACGGCCACGCTGCTGTTCGACTTCCTGGAGGTGAGTCAGTCAGTCAGTCAGCTGGTCCTGTTTAATGTTTTTATTATTTATGGGTCAATTAAAGGTGAGACCCGTATTTCTCCATAAAAATCGTGACTATACAGGAAAATAAATCTGGACTCAAATGTGGAATAAATGTGATTTATTTAAGCCTGTGAATATTCTCATTTGTCCAGGTCATAGTTATCTCAAGGAAATGTAAATTGAATGCAACTGGACTTGGTTAAATTGATTTATTTAATTGTTTGTGATGCAACAATGTGTTTCTTGACAAATTTAACATAATTTGTCACATTGTTTTGAAGGAAAGCTAAGTGCTTTTATCTTTTAAATCCTGCTCAGTGCTGCCAAATGCATTAAAAGTTAAATATAGAAGTGAAGAGTTCATTTGCAAAAGCAGATAAATGCCATTTTGAAAAAATAAAATAAAATAAATTATATATATATATATATATATATATATATATATATATATATATATATATATATATATATATATATATATATATATATATATATATATATATATATATATATTAATGTTTTCAGAAGAAAGTTCACTTAAATCCACTGTAGGTGGATAAAATATTTATTTTTTTATAATTCTTTTGTGTTTACACCATTTGATATTTTCAGGACATTCAGTCTGATTTTGTTAGAAAATATTTCAAATGTCATAAAACCAACACGAAAACAAAATGTACATTTATACAAATCTGCCACATGCTTTTAAAACAATTATGTATTTATTTATTTTCATTTTCTTTAAAAATGTGTATTTGTTACTGACCCTTAAATGAATTTATTTTGTAAATAAAGTTTTAATTTTCTAAATAAGACCACAATGATCTGAAAATACTTTCACAGTTCAGTTGTTTGTGACTCAGATCTGGTTGTCGTTGTTTGTCTCCGTCAGGTTTGTGGAAACGCGCTGATGAGTCGGTACAAGGTTCAGTTCTGGAAGCTCATCCTGCTGCTGAAGGACGAATACTTCCCCAGGTACAAACACACACACACACACACACACACACACACACACACACACACACACACACACACACACACACACAGAGGTCCTGTAGCGGAGCAGCAACATCTGTCTCCAGATGTGTAACCCAGTCGTGTCTCCTCCAGGATCGAGGCGGTGACCAGCAGCGGACAGATGGGCTCCGTCATCAGACTCAAACAGTTTCTAGAGGTGAGACGCTGGAGAACGACGGCGCGAATGAATTAATGAATGAATGAATGAATGAAAGTTTATTTGAACACAGAATAAAACAACAAAACTTAACAATTATTTATGTTCAAAAGGAGCAGGAAGAAGCCAAACGCTTACTAGATCCCACCCCCTGCAATGTTAAGTTATGTTAAGTTTCCAAACGTCAAAAACATAAGCCGGTTTTTCTCTTCCGGTGGAACTGTATGTTCACGTTTCCATGGTTTCAGTAGTTGTCATAGTTGCTGTAAAACGCATGGATCTATTAACGCTGGCTTTTAACAATGGATGTCCATTTGTGTGATATCCATTGTTAAAAGCCGGCGTGATGATCCATGCGTTTTATAGATTTTAATTGAAGAAAAAAAAAAAAAAAAAAGATCCATGCGTTAACGGCGACTACTGAAACTATGGAAACGTAAACATACAATTCCACCGGAAGAGAAAAACCGGCTTATGTTTTTGACGTTCGGAAAAAGGTGGATACCATAATGAGATATAAAATAGTAACAATAGAATGATAATAAATAGACATCTATCCATCCATCGTTCTATCTATTCATCTATAGGTACTATCCAATTTGTGAATTAATTCTTTGTAACAAGGGGTAGACCATATAAGTTCGCTTCTTTCTGCCCCCTTTCATTCAAGAGTTACAGTATTGTCACTGTTTATTTTATTTTTTGTTTTTATGCTTGATAAATGAATAATAAGAAATAAATAAACTAAACTAAAACTAAAAATCTATCTATCTAGAGCAGTGGTTCCCAAACTTTTTTGTCTTGCGTACCCCCTGAGCCTTTTTGCCATACCACAAGTACCCCCTCTCTCTTACGTGTTGATGATTCTCCAAAAGTGGTCATATAGAACGCAACACAACTGATTATGAAATGAAAATCATTTCAATTTCTCTGTTCAATTTGTACAAAGACATTTTACACATATTCTCCTGCATTTTAGTTGTTTCTGGCTGTTGTGGTGTTTGTTGTGGTCAAATGTGTCTTCACAGAGTTGTAGGATTGTCACAAACTAAAATTTCAAACTCAATACCAATACCCAGGAAAATATTGAATATGACATCATATTCACTACAGCAGCAGTGCCTCCCAGCTTATTATTGTTCCATTATTTTATTTTTATTCTAATCAAAAGGACTTATAACAGATGTTTTTTTTGTTTTTCTTATTAAATGAAAAGCTAACTAAGAGTTGTGCAATTCCAGCGTGTTGCTATTGTTTCATTACATTCATTAGAATGCCTCTCCTTTCCTCTGACGGGTGGGGCTCCCCCCTCCCTCCTCCCTCACAACACACACACGTGCAGGCAGACAGCGGAGAAAAAGAGAGGAGACGAGAGAGGAGTGTTGCCGTTAATTTCGCCGTTTTAAACTCTTACGGCTAAATTCACCCTACGTGTGTCTAGTTCTGTGTAACTCTGTTACTCACTCAGGTCCAAACGCTCTGGACGCTGCCCGCTCTGCTCTGCTCTGCCTGTCGAGTGCGCGCGCGTCGGGCGCTGTGCGGGCGCGCTGTTAATATCGATACTTTTAGAAACCAGTCATGTATCCAGATGCGCCGTTTTGCATCGATACTATTGACAACTATACAAAGCTGTGCTGCAGGTTGTTGTCTTCTGGGGGGAACTAGTTGTGGCGCACGTATCATTTCAGTAATGGGCTTCTGAAGTGACTCGGAATATCGACTTATCATCTTAGTAATAAATTAATTAATGTTTCTACGTACCCCTGCAATGTGCTCACGTACCCCTAGGGGTACGCGTACCACACTTTGGGAACCACTGATCTAGAGCAGTGGGGGGGGTATGATGTCATTGTTTCACAAAAGATTTGGGTGTCTAGTCTACACTCGGCCGGCGTTCTCAGATTTTCCCACTTTGCGACCTGTTTCCAAAAAATCCAGTTTTCACCTCAAGATGACGCCGAACGACAAAATACTAATGCAGATTCATTACACCTGTGTCCATCTGGACCGGCTCTACGGATGACTACTGCTGTCTCATGATGTCTAACGTTGTCTGTTGTTTTCTAACGATAGCGTTTGATTTGTTTTGTCTTCCATCCTCCCTTCCTTCTCCTCCTCCTTCTTCCTTCTTCTCCTTCTCTCTCCAGACGTCGCTGCAGAGCCGACAGATCAGTCCGCCCAAAGGTCAGCTCACCTCCGCGTTCTGGAGGTCGTGAGGGACGAGGACAACGCTTCACTTTTAGATGAGGAGACGTTTTAAACTAACAAGATAAATTATCCATCGGAGGAGAAAAAAACAAAACCAAACCAAAAACACTGACATCCGTCCTCCCAACATCTGTCCAGATGGATCGCTGGGTGTGACCTCGTCCAGATGTGTTGGTCGTGGTGGATGATTTCCTGCTTCGTAGTTCATGTGGAGAAAAAAAAGATCGATCCAGTCGATGATAAAAAAATGCAATAATGACGCTGAAGTGCCTCCGAGATCAGAGAGTTTATTAAAGCTGCTTGTTCCAGTTTTGCTCTTAGTTAGTTGCGTTTCCTGGGACTGAAAAGGGGGCGGGGCTTTTTATTGTCTCATGATGACATCATCACTGAACCTCAGACGGTCGCTGTTCAAAATCACAACTCGTGTCGATGGATCGATGGATTTGAAATGTTTTGCTATTTATTTATTTTTTTTAATGAATCCACCATGTGGAAGTCGAGACTTTGTGGGTTTAATGAGCTTTCGTCGTCGTCGAATCACTGTCAATAAAGTTACGAAGCTGTTGGAACTCTGACGGTCGTCGTTTTTTTTTTTTTCCCTTTAAAACTGAAGCTTTAATGTGAAATTCATCACGATTCATGTCGTTCCAGTTCTGACGATAACGTGGAATAAAACTGGACAGAAACCAGAACCAATGTTTCTGTAAAACTCCATCAAATGTCTGAAATAAAATCTCATCGACACTTAACTGTTTTGATTTGTGTGTATTTTTCTTTATTAACCTCCACTAAATTGTTTAGAAGGAGAAAAACTAAGGCGTTAATCAATATAATAAAAGTCTATAATGTGTTTAATGGTGTTTTTCACACTTGAATGAGTTTTATTTCTGTACCTATAAAGACTGATATCCCATTTCTCAGGGTTTAGGTAGAAGCTAACAAACTTAACATACTAATACTCATCACAAAACAAAATACACAAGAATAAAGCACAAAAATTTGAAATTAATTGTATCTATAAACTTGTGTTTCTCATCACAACAAAATAAAAAATAGCCAGAACAAATGTTGTTTCTGTATAAATCCATCAAATGTTCGAAATAAAACCTCATCAACACTTTAATGGAAAGTTTTGATTTGTGCAAACACGTTTAATGATGATTCAGTAGCCTTTTCTTAACAGGGTATCCACAGGGTCTTAAAAACTCTAAAATTTCAAAATCAAAATTTTAGGCCTTAAAAAGTCTTGAATTCATTTAAGTTTTGTACTCAAGTCTTAAATAATTTTTGGTCTTCAGGTCTTCATTCTCTTATGCCCATCAGTAACGCTACCTCAAAGGCTCAATAAAATACTTTTTTTGGACACTTCATTGTGCTTTATTGTATTTACAACGACAAACGAGCCCAACAGGCAACTCATTTATTGCAGCCAATCTAATTTGCAAGTAATTTTGTGACTCTTCTTTTGTACGAATTTGTTTGTCCTGATATAGGTGTTAAATTTAATTCATAATGGTCTTAAAAAGGTCTTAAAATGTCTTAAATCTGAGTTGAGAGAGTGTATAAATCAAGTACAACAGTAACAAACCAGTTAAAGAGATGTCAGAGGCTCATAAGATCATTTATTAAGTGTCAGAAAATGATTTACTGACATGTTTAGATGTTTTATAAAACATGATTATTTATGGATAACAACTTAGGTACTTTATAAAACACTTATTAGATAAATTGGCTGACATCTAATGATGGCTAATACTGACTTAAGTTTGTCCAATGATGGATAATGTTGATGATGCTGCCTAACATTTTGTTTCCTCTTTTTCCTCCTGGTGTATGTTTGTAATTAGTTGAACCACTAGATTTTTATACAGTTTTAAAACACATAAAAACACAACAAACACAACCTCAGGTTTCCAGTTTTTTAAATTTATTTATTATTTTACCTTTTTACAACTATGCACATTGTGTCGCCTTCAATTACAATTAATTAAGGAATTAATTAACCTGCAGCCGACAGTTTGCATATTATTTAATACATTCAAACATTCAGCTCAGCAGCTTCTCTTTCATTTCGTTTCATTTTGTTTTAGCCCAGAAGAGAGAAAGAGCAGCTCATTGACTGAACGATTGATCCTGCACCACTGATCTGAAATAAATACAGAGATCGCCACTGAAACAGAACAAGAGATTCTCAAAGGAGCTTCATTAAGACGAGTTTCCAAAGTAATCGTTTATAAACACAAAATAAATGTAATTAATCTGCTGCGTCCGACACTTTTCATTGTTTTTCATCCTGTAAATTCATCCGTCTGGCTCCTCTGAGTTGGTTTTCGTGGCTCAAAACGTGCAGAAAAGCTGCAGCAGGTTTTTCATTAATGTTGTTGCAGTTCAAACTTTTCACCACTAGAGGTCAGTAAACACCGCAGACAAATGGCCGATTATTATTATTATTAATCGATCAATAAAAAAACAACGATTCCTCCGCAAAGCAGCTCGGTGATTAAAGGTTCAGATTAAATATCTGATGATGGTCGTTCAGATGAAACAACCGGTTTAAACCCGTGTGTGTGTCTTTATATGTGTGTGTGTGTGTGTGGAGCAGGAAATCCGAACCGTTTCCCAGGACTCGTCGCCTCCTGATGCTGGTCGCTCTACTTCCTGGAGGTTTCTTTTCTTTTTCTTCTTTTTTTCTACCATTCAGTCTGTTTTTGAGGCTCGGCTTGTTTCCACGGCGCTCAGTACCGTCCCTCGTGGTTCGCCGTCGCTCTCTCCATGCGTCTGTACCAGAATTTGACTTTGGTGTTCTCCATCATGTCGTCGAACGCCTGCAGGCCCTCCATCACCCTGAGGACGCCGAACACCGCCTGCACACACACACACAGAGAGAGAAGAAAATGTTTGTGTTGTAGAATAAACCACAGCTGGATGTATAAAAAAAAAGACAACAACATCTGTTCTGATCTGAAAACATCTGTAGAAACAGAAGAAATGCTCTGTTCTTTCAAAATAAAAGAATATGTCATCATTTTTAGCCCGAACGTTCCAAAAAAGTAAGTTCAGAGATCAAATTTTTGTTTTAATTAATTAAATTTAATCAATTAATTTTTCTTTTTCTTTTTAATTTGTACAAAAAACGTTCTTGTCTCTAATCTTTCATTTTATTACAATTACAATTAGAGAAGTTTAGAGGGGAAGTCAGTGTGGAGCAGCCGACAACTAACAGACATTTGTCTCAGTAAGTGTCAATATGAGACTTATCACACGTCAACAATGTTGGAAACCACTAATTTGATATTTAACTAATTATATTTTATATGTTTATGTTTTTTAAATCTGAAATGTACTGAGTAAAACTTAATGAACTTAAAACAGAAGCAGTGGAGTGGAAGAATAAAGCAGTAGAAAATAATAATAAAGTATAAGCACATCACAATAGTCCGCATCTTGACTTAGTTTAAACTTAATTTAACAGCTTACACCGACAATTAAAGGTAATGAATCTACTGCTATGACTACAGGGATTATGGCAATAGATGAATTTGCCAAAACGTTGAAATATCCCTTTAATAAAACTAAGGCGTGTGAGGTTCAGTCTGATAACCATAACTCAGGCGGTGTCACATAATAACATGTCCCTGTGAAAAACCAAACAATAGTTCCTTCTGTTACAGTCGCCACCTTTCACCTTTCAGTGGAAACACCTGTAGAATAGTAATTGTGCTTTTTTCAAAATTTTAATAAAAATATCTCTTTTCATATTTTGTGGAAACCTGCGATGGAAACCCAGCTGCGTTCTCACCAGGTCGGCCAGGTTGGGATGATCTCCGCCCATGAACTTCCTCTTCTTGCCGATGGCGGCCACCCAGTCGTTGACGGCCTTGTACAGATCCTGCCGGACGTCGTCCTGCAGGTTGTATCTGAGGGCGAGAGAAGGGAGGAACTTCAGCCACTTATTTTATAAAACGTCCATTTTGTGTTTGTGTTGGAAAGATTGGGAAAACTTTCTTTTTACCAAAACTACAGTTAAGTATCACTTTGATGAGAAAATCATTCATTTTTAACTTTTTCTCTCAAAATATTAAAATTAACATTGTCAATCTTTTCATATAACTGGGTAAATTTCACATATATAAAGTTAAAATGTCCAAAGAAACTGAAATTGAACTGAAATTTGACCTCAAGTCTCTGAAATATATTGAAACTAACAAAAAACAGCTCTTCAGTTTTACTCAAATTACATTAAGTGAAGTTGTCTGTCACTTTAAATTGCTATATAATATTCCCTTTTTTCTTATTTTATTTCTATTCATTTAATTAAATTGTTTTATTATCATTCCTATATCAACAATTTATTTTATATTATTTATTTAATTCATTAATTTGTCCATTATGCTACCTCTGTTAGCAGTCTCTACCTCATCATGTTTAGGAACGTTTTTTTTTAACTCACCGACTCTTCAGCCTCTTGGAGATGAGGAACATGGCCGCCGCGCCGACGTATTTGGCGAAGAAACCCTCGAACGCACTGAACTTGCCCTCGCGCACGATGTAGTCGAAGGAGGCCAGGGACTCGCCGGTGGTCCGGTACACGTTGGGGGATATGAGGTGGACGAGCCAGTCGTCGGCCCACTGACGCCACTTCATCTCCTCCCTGCAGACACAAGAAGACCAGCACAAAGCAGGAAGTTCATCAGTGGAGAGGATCTCAGCTTCTTGGATGGAAAAATAAACCAGAAACACTGCTGTTACTTGTTTCAGGGTTTCACACTTGGGATGTCACAATTAATCGCGGTATTAAACGGCACAATTAATTGATCGCAAAGATTCCTAAATACCGTCACTTTCAAAAAAAAAAGATCATGTATGAACCGTGTTGGCAGATGTGGCGCCAAAGTAAAGGTAAATGCACAGATACTGGTCCATTTACCTACGTAGCATTGAATTGGTAGGAATTTAAATGCTGGAGTGTCATTTTGTAATTTAAAAAAAAAGATTAAAATTAACTTAAACATTTGGTATTAAAGACACTTCCCCTGACGGATTAATAATTAGTCATATTTTCGTAGATTTTAGTAATGTATATTTTAACTGTATTTGATTTTACACATCAATAGTGTTGTGAAATTAATTAATGCATAATAATCGTGATAATGGTAATACCGTGATTATTTCTCTGACAATAATCGTACCAAGAAAATCTGTAATCGTGACATCCTTATTTCACACACGTCCTGAAAAACCTCTGAAGGATTCCTGACTGGGTGTAGTTTTGTCTCGTTCGCAAACGTTTCGTTCAAAAGAACAAATTGTTTGAGTGAACGAACTAAACAGAATCTCTTCCTGAGCCGATTTGTTCTTTTCCCAGTCCAGCTGAGCTCAGCAGCAGCGTGCAGCTCGACAGCGGAGCTATGAATCAATGAATCACTCATGAATCTGGTGGCGTCGACTCTCATTGTGAGGGAACGGTGCATGTTCAGTGATGCGTTCACTGAAAATACTGTCACTCACGTACCACACAGTGAACACAAGCCCTCAGCCCCGATGTTCACGATGTCACTGAACACTGCTCTACTCAAAGTAGTGATGTGTCGCTCACGAACGTCTGTGTATGTTCAGTGAACGTAAACGTCAATAAACTGATTTTTTAAAAGAAACTTAGCAGTATCGCAAATTCCAATTCGTTGTTCAACGTTGTCTCATAACAAAAAGGAATTCTGCATTTCCCTGGACCTATTTATTGCATATTTCAGTTTTTTTTAATTGCTATTACTGCTGTATTTGCGATTGTGCTACTTTAATGAACTGATTCTAGAGATTCAGGAGTCTCAAAAGAACGGCCCTCGCCGCCATCACTGCTGTCACTCAGGGCTGAGGGCTCATGCTCTGTGTGGTGCGTTCACTGAACGTAGTAAAAGCGACACAATGATACGATTGCGATTGACACGAACGCGTCGTTTACTGAATGTAGTATTGAGAGTACCATACTTTCTGGACTATAAGCTGCTACTTTTTTTCCCCCGCCCCGGTGCCCCAGCTCTCGTCTCTGCAGCACCGCAACACAAACGCGCTCCATAACCCATAATCCTTTGTTCATCACGGTTAAAACTACACAAACACACGCACTATAACATCGTATATGTTATGTAACGTTATCCACCGCTCCATTTATTGATTTTTCACTGGCTTTGTTGTCAACAGATGCACATGGGCGAGAGGAGCGTAACCAAAACAGCCGAAAAGCATGCGGACTTGTACAGTTCCCTACTGTCTTTCTGTGTAAATATCTCATGTTCACATGAAAACCTGCAGCTTATATTTAAGTGCGGCTTATATATGTATTTTCTTTTAAAATTTAGCTGGTGCGGCTTATACTCAGGTGCGCTCTATAGTCCAGAAAGTACGGTAGTGTTGTTGTGCCATTCGTGAACGTGTCGTTTTGTCGCTTGTGAATGTCTGTGCTCGCTACGATTCGTTGAACGGGTTTTAAGGACAAATCTTTTTAATAAACTGATTCTAGTGATTCAGTACTCTCTGAAGAACTGCCTGAGTGCCCTGGACGTTGTTGACTCACTTCTGCATCCCCTTCTCTGGGTACATGGCCGCCGTCTCGTCCTCACTCAGCATCAGCCAGTACTTGTTGTTGAACTCCGTCACCTCCTTCCCGCTGTCGTTCACCGACTTCATCTCCGGGTAACAGCGAAGGATGTCAGACATACTCTTCCCGCTGATACACACACAGGCACACGATCAGTCAGTAACACTTTTACACAATTAATGATCATGTTTTTAATTAATCAAGTCAGTAAACTGAGAAAAGTAAAAGCTGCAGTTGTTAATTACACCACTGGATAATAATGTGTTATAATGTAACTAAATTAACAAGTTTCTTGTTCTTCCTTCACTATTACATAGCATGAAGACTGTTTAATTATAATAATAATCTCCAGAGAAACGTTCACATCTCATTAAACAACATGTTAACGGAGGCTTTAACTTACTTGGTGATTAAAAATGTCCTGAGGGAGCTGATGATGACGGACGAGTCGTTCAGTTGCTGCGACACGAGAGAGAAAAATCAAAAACACATCAAGCACAAGTCACAAGTTGTGAGCTGCACATTCACCACGCTATGAGATAATAACAGAACGTTACCAGACAGAGTTGTTTTAGAGGGAAATGCAGAGACTGCTTGATGAAAAACTGTCCCTGAAGGCAACGCATATCAGCGGTTTTGCATAAATTTTCCTCTAAAACAACTCTGTCAGGTAACGTTGTGTTATTATCTCAGCGTGGTGAATGTGCAGGTCACAACTTGTCCACCAGAGCGTTGTGGAGTTGTTGGATTGTGTATTTGATGAGTTTGATGAGGGAAACCAAGAAATCCCATGAGCCTCTGTAGCGTAGCTCTGAGCAGCTCACGGCTCTGCTCCGCCGTTCTAAAAATAGCTTACACCGACAATTAAAGGTAACGAACCTACTGCTATGACTATAGGGATTATGGCAATGGGCCAATTTGCCAAAATGTTGAACTATCCCTTTAAAAAGGCCAAATATATTGAGTTTACCACGTCCTCGTCCACCATCAGGATGGGAACCTTCCTGTACGTCGACCACTTGAGCTCCTTCCTCATCACCGGGTTCACCTCCACGATCTCGTACGGCAGCCCGTAGAAGTCCAGGAAGGCGCGCACCTTGCTGCAGAACGGGCACGTCTTGTACTGGTACAGGGTCATCTTCGGACCGCCGCCCGGAGCCTGGGACCAGGACCAGGAAGGGACAAGGTGCAGAGAAAATAAACAAGAGCAGATGATTAGACGGATGAAGAATCGTGTAGAAAATGGAGGTTTGGAAGGAAGTACGGCTTTATGTGTCCCCAGACCGGTCCCTCGCTTTACTGTGTCCCTAGAAACACTTCCTGTTGTGTTTGGAGTTTTTATCAATGCGTAATGAAGAGGCAGGTTAAAGCTGTTGACTTGACTCTTCTTATTTGTCGGTTTAAACTTAAACGGATAGTTCAACATTTTGGCAAATTGGCCCATTGCCATAATCCCTATAGTCTTAGCAGTAGGTTTGTTACCTTTATTTGTCGGTGTAAGCTATTTTTAGAACGGTGGAGCAGAGCCGTGAGCTGCTCAGAGCTACGCTACGGAGGCTCATGGGATTTCTTGGTTTCCCTCATCAAACTCATCAAATACACAATCCAACAACTCCACATCGCTCTGGTGGACAAGTTGTGACCTGCACATTCACCACGCTATGAGATAATAACACAACGTTACCAGCCAGAGTTGTTTTAGAGGGAAATACAGAGACTGCTTGCTGAAAAACTGTCCCTGAACGCAACGCGCAGTGATTTTGCATGAATTTCCTTCTAAAACAACTCTGTCTGGTAACGTTGTGTTATTATCTCATAGCGTGGTGAATGTGCAGGTCACAACTTGTCCACCAGAGTTGTTGGATTGTGTATTTGATGAGTTTGATGAGGGAAACCAAGAAATTCCCTTAGCCTCCGTAGCGTAGCTCTGAGCAGCTCACGGCTCTGCTCCGCCGTTCTAAAAATAGCTTGCACCGACAAATAAAGGTAACGAACCTACTGCTATGACTATAGGGATTATGGCAATGGGCCAATTTGCCAAAATGTTGAACTATCCCTTTATATCCATAACCTTTAATTTTAAGGTTAAAAGTTTAATGGGTCAGGCTGTTAATATGAAAGACAGTGTCTCTGTCTGTTGTCTATAAATAAAACACCTGGACAACAGCTGGATGAGCAAACAGGATCCATTCATTCACATTAGAGACTTTGTTATCTGATGCCTTCACGGACCCTCGTAACTGTTAACGTTGTGACTTTGATCACGGCTGTCTGGTGTTACATGTGCTGCTGTCCTGATAGGGTGACCGAGGTGACGTGCAGCCAGGTGAGCTGGAGGGGACTCACCTTGCTGGTCTCCTCCTGGGCCAGGTGCTGCTGCTGCTGCAGGGACAGCTTCACGGTCTGGTACAGCCCCAGACCTCCACCGAGCAGGAAGGCGCAGCCCAGCGCCCTGCCTCCTGGCCGCAGGGAGGGCAGCAGCAGCCGGGCCCGGGCCCCGGGGCCGCCGGTACCGGTACCGAGTCCTCTCCTGGTCCCGTGTGCGCCCACATCCCCCAGCAGGTTGGACACGGAGCCCGGCCGGCGGGTGGCGGGAGACCCCAGCAGAGACCAGCCGACCTTACCCAGTGCTCTGGCGCAGGCGGCTGCCATGTTGGCTTTACATAAAGTCCCACAATGCACCGCGAAGGAGACGAAACAACGGAGAGTGTTTCCAGGTTTCCAGAGTTGATTCTATCAGGCTGCGACTGTGACGCCCCCCAGAGGGCTGTGGATGTATTATAATATAATGAACATCGCACAAAAAGGAAGAAAATTTGTGTTGTAGCAGAGCCAGTCTATTGAAATTCTCTGGTTGTAATCAAGACCACCAAACCCTAGACCCCAGACCAAACCAATGGAGACCAAAACCATTATTAAGTGCCAGTAGCCTAGGCTACTCACAATAATCGTAGGCTATGGCTTGGTATTTAGGCTACATTATTCCTAAAATAAAAGATAATTTTATATAAAATCAAAACAAAAACCAAAACAAATCAAAACAAAAACTTTTCTTGAAACAAAGTTAGGTTTGAAACAGAAGGACACAGCACAACCTGCTGAAGTCTCCTCCCACTGTTGACACTGGTGACACCAAGTTTTTCAAATGGTAGAAGCAGTTTTAATTATCTTAGTCCAGCTTGACCGAGACAAGACCAAGACCTTGAAAATGTCGTCTCAAGACTCGAGTAGCCTTCTACAACTCTAGTTTCCAGAAATGATTTCTTTGTTGAATCAATGCTTCTTGACAATAAATATAAAATCGACTGAAAGCCTGTTTATTTCCCCTTTAAACTGCGCCACATTTGTAAGGAACATATAGGCTATTTGTGGGATGAGCAACAGAGCTGAGGATGTGGGTTCTTACACTTACACACTTAAACTGTATCATGAATTAAAGATTAACCTCCACCTGCTGATGACAACACAACAGGATAGCTTGGTAAGGTGATATGACAGGTGATGGTGGTTTATCATTAACTCAGGTGAATTATAACAAATGTAACTTTGACCTTTGTCGGTCAGAGCTGAGACGCCATTACAGGGTGATCTCTACTGGAAAACACACGTTTAAGGACTGTGAGAGGAAAGTTAAGGACTCAGGAACTGGAACAAGTAAAATGTTCAACTCCAGTTGACGTGCTCATAGCTCCACCTGCTGGTGACAACACAACATGTCAATGTACAGAGTGATAATCATTAACTCAGTTGAATGAAAACGAAAGTAAATTTGACATTCTCGGTCAGAGCTCAGACGCCATTACAGGGTGAAATCTCTCCGGTAAACACACGTTTAAGGACTGTAAGAGGAAAGTTAAGGACTCAGTAACTCGGTGAGTTTTCCTGTAGTTGTGAATAAAATGGCTGAGAAAGCTGCTCTCTTTGAAAGTTACCTGAGTTGCCACGTGTGTTCAGAGACTTTCAGAGATCCTGTGTCTCTGAGCTGCAACCACAGATTCTGTTCAAGCTGCCTGCAACAATTCTGGGAACAAGCTAAAAACAAAAACTGTCCCATTTGTAAAAGGAAATCTTCAAAGGATTATCCACCTGTAGACTTTGCACTGAAGGAACTGGCTGATTCCTTTGCTGGGAGACTGATATCTGGATCAGAGGCTGAAAAGCAACATGAAAAACCAATGGTGGTTTGTAGTAAACATCAAGAAGAGCCTAGATTGTTCTGTAAGGATGAAGAAAGAGCTTTTTGTCCTGTCTGTGAGTTTTCTCTCCACCAGAGTCACAAGGTGGTTCCTGTAGAAGAAGCAGTCGGTGACCTGAAGGAGCAGCTGAAATCTGACTTAAAGTCTCTGCAGGACAAGAAGGACAACTACAAACAAGTGGAGAAAACACACAATGAAATGATTGAACACTCCAAGAAGCAGCTGTTGTCCACAGAGAGGAAGATCAGAGCAGAGTTCAACAAGCTCCACCAGCTCCTGAGAGAGGAAGAGGAGTCCAGACTGGCAGCTCTGAGGGAGGAAGAGGAGCAGAAGGGGAAGACTATGAGCAGAGAGATGAAGATGATTGAGGAGCAGATCTCCTCTCTGTCAGACAGTATCTGTGCTGTTGAAGAAGAGCTTCAGAAACACAAGGTGGCGTTCCTCAGCAGTTATAAAGCCACTCAGACCGGAGCCAGAGCCCAGTGCTCACTGTCAGATCCACAGCTGCTCTCAGGAGCTCTGATAGATGAGGCCAAACACCTGGGCAACCTGTCCTTCAGAGTCTGGGAGAAGATCAAGGAGAAGGTCCACTTCACTCCTGTCATCCTGGACCCAAACACTGCACATCGCATCCTCCATCTGTCTGATGATCTGACCAGTGTGAGACGTGGAGAGACAGAGCAGCAGCTTCCTGACAATCCAGAGAGAAACACTCAGTATGCCATCGTTCACGGCTCTGAGGGCTTCAGCTCAGGGAAACACAGCTGGGAGGTGGAGGTGGGAGATCATCCTGACTGGTCTGTGGGTTTGGCTAAAGAGTCAGTTGACAGGAAGGGAGAGCTATTTGCTTCACCAGAATATGGAATCTGGTGTTTATGGCACCGTGATGGAAAATACACCAATGGTGTTAGTCAGACTGTGACAGTGAAGAAGAGTCTCCAGAGCATCAGAGTCCAGCTGGACTATGACGGGGGGGAGGTGTCCTTCTACGACCCTGAAGACATGACTCACATCTACACTCACAGAGACACTTTCACTGAGAAACTCTTCCCATATTTTGGTGTTTTAAAGTCTGGTGATGCTAAAACATCTGATATCAAAATCTGCCACTCTGAGATCAGTCTGTGATGTTCAGGGACGTTAGTTTTTCTCTCGTGATGGTTTGAGGTTCATTAAACTCTCAACTCATCGTCACACTTCACAGCCAACCTGCTTCTACACCTGCTCACCTGTCGTTTAGTCTTTAAAACACATTTGATAAATATCTCATTAGACTGATCATCATCTCTGTCCTGCCTGTAAGAAACACTGTTCTTGGAGTTGTTTGACTTTTTTCTTTCATCAAATATTTTTCAATAAGACTTTGTGTTTTCTTTTTCATCTTTATTTGGTGTTTCCCAGAGTGATTAATATAACAACCATTTGAATCTCCTGCCTTGTGTTTTTCTTCATGTTATATTCAAATATAATGAAACAATAAAGTAAAAACTGCTGCAGATAAATAAGCTGAACATTTCCTTCTACAGTGACAGAACAATAAAAACCTTGTCAAACTGGTTCAGTGTGAGTCAGGCTGTTATAATGTTCACAACTAAACTACAACAAACCTCTTATTTGTGTTATTTAAAATCATCTGTGTTGATGAATTAAAGATTAAACATGAGGTGTCACTGGTTTGGTCTTGAAAACAACTGATTTAGGAAATGAAGTTGTGAATCAAGTAAAATTTTCAACTCCAGTTGACGTGCTCATAGCAACACCTGCTGGTGACAACACAACATGACAGGTGATAATCATTAACTCAGTTGAATGAAAACGAAAGTAAATTTGACATTCTCGGTCAGAGCTCAGACGCCATTACAGGGTGAGGTCTCTACTGGAAAACACACGTTTAAGGACTGTAAAAGGAAAGTTAAGGACTCAGTAACTCTGTGAGTTTTCCTGTAGTTGTGAAGGAAATGGCTGAGAAAGCTGCTTTCTTTGAAAGTTACCTGAGTTGCCACATGTGTTCAGAGACTTTCAGAGATCCTGTGTCTCTGAGCTGCAACCACAGATTCTGTTCAAGCTGCCTGCAGCAATTCTGGGAACAAGCTAAAAACAAAAACTGTCCCATTTGTAAAAGGAAATCTTCAAATGATCATCCACTTATAGACTTTGCACTGAAGGATCTGGCTGATTCCTTTGCTGAGAGACAGAAATCTGGATCAGAGGCTGAAAAGCAACATGAAAAACCAATGGTGGTTTGTAGCAAACATGGAGACGAAACTAAATTGTTCTGTAAGGACGAAGATCGAGCTTTTTGTTCTGTCTGTGAGTTTTCTCTCCACCAGAGTCACAAGGTGGTTCCTGTAGAAGAAGCAGTCAGTGACCTGAAGGAGCAGCTGAGATCTGACTTAAAGTCTCTGCAGGACAAGAAGAACAAATACAAACAAGTGGAGGAAATGTATAATGAAATGATTCAGCACTCTACAAAGCAGATGTTGTCCACATAGAGGCAGATCAGAGCAGAGTTCAACAAGCTCCACCAGCTCCTGAAAGAGGAAGAGGAGTCCAGACTGGCAGCTCTGAGGGAGGAAGAGGAGCAGAAGAGGAAGACTATGAGCAGAGAGATGAAGGTGATTGAAGAGCAGATCTCCTCTCTGTCAGACAGTATTTGTGCTGTTGAAGAAGAGCTGCAGAAACACAAGGTGGCGTTCCTCAGCAGTTATAAAGCCACTCAGACCAGAGCCAGAGCCCAGTGCTCACTGTCAGATCCACAGCTGCTCTCAGGAGCTCTGATAGATGAGGCCAAACACCTGGGCAACCTGTCCTTCAGAGTCTGGGAGAAGATCAAGGAGAAGGTCCACTTCACTCCTGTCATCCTGGACCCAAACACTGCAAGAGGATGGCTCTATCTGTCTGATGATCTGACCAGTGTGAGACTTGGAGACACACATCAGCAGCTTCCTGACAATCCAGAGAGATGCACTAAGTATGCCATCATTCTGGGCTCTGAGGGCTTCAGCTCAGGGAAACACAGCTGGGAGGTGGAGGTGGGAGATCATCCTCGCTGGAATGTGGGTTTGGTTAAAGAGTCAGTTGACAGGAAGGGAGAGTGTGCAGCTTCACCAAAACATGGAATCTGGTGTTTATCGTATAAAAATGGAAAATACACCAATGGTGCTGGTGAGACTGTGACAGTGAAGAAGAGTCTCCAGAGGATCAGAGTCCAGCTGGACTATGACGGGGGGGAGGTGTCCTTCTACGATCCTGAAGACATGACTCACATCTGCACTCACAGAGACACTTTCACTGAGAAACTCTTCCCATATGTCAGTATTGGAAAATCTGGTGACGCTAAAACCTCTGATATCAAAATGTGTCCCACTGAGATCAGTCTGTGATGTTCAGGGACGTTAGTTCTTCTGGTTTGAGGTTCATTAAACTCTAATGAACCTGTCGTTTAGTCTTTAAAACACATTTGATTAATATCTCATTAGACTGATCATCATCTCTGTACTACCTGTAAGAAACACTGTTCTTGAAGTTGTTTGACTTTTTTTCTATCATCAAATATTTTTCAATAAGACTTTGTGTTTACTTTTTCATCTTTATTTGGTGTTTCCATGGAGACTCATATCAGCTTTTAGAAAACAGGTTGTGTCACTTTTTAAATTCAAGATTAATATCTGAGAAAATGTGAAAACAAAATGATGAAACTGTTTCACATCATCAGGAGAAAAACTTCAAAAACAAATCAAAGCTGTTCATTATCCTGGTTATCAGCATCTTGTTTTGAGGTCAATGTCATTGTATGTGGTTTAATAATAGTTTTATGTTTCATGTACAGATTTTTTTTTTATCATTATTATTTCTGTTATGATCAAATATCCTTAAAGTTAATTTAGTTTTAGCATTTTGATCCTTTGATAAATAATTTGATTATTTCATGAATGTCTGATCAGTTGTTTTACAGTCTGGATGTCATATAGTACAACTTTTTAATGTTTTACAATGTTCACAATAAAAACTAAATTTCCATTAACTGTTACACACATTCAATAATTATTGTTTATCATTATTGTTTCTGTCTCATCCATAAGAATTTTTTTCCTCCTTGTATTTTGTCTTCATGTTGTGTTTTCTTTGTGATGAGCAAATACTCTGGTTAAAACACGAGTTCATTTTGTTTAAGGATTTTATTCCTTGATTAATACTTTGATTATTTCATGAATTTGGGATCTGTTGAGTTCTTCTCTAGGAACAGATAGTCTATAGTCTTATTTTAATATTATGACTATTACTCTCTGATTTTATTTCATTTGCAATGTTCATAATGAAATGTAAATTTCCATAAACTGTCAGATATGTTTGAATCTTCTCTGTCTTTGCTTCATCCATGTGAATCTCCTGCCTTGTGTTTTGCATGTTATATTCAAATTTAATGAAACAAAGTAAAAACTGCTACAGATAAATAAGCTGAGCATATTTCCTGCTACAGTGACAGAAAAATAAAAACCTTGTCAAACTGGTTTAGTGTCAGTCAGGTTTTTACAATGTTGACATCTAAACTACCACAAACCTCCTTGTTTGTCTCCTTTAAAATCATCTGTGTTCTTGAATTGAGGATTAAACATGAGGTGTCACTGGTTTGGTCTTGAAAACAACTGATAAACAAGGAAATTAAGTTGTGAATCAAGTAAAAATTTCAACTCCAGTTGACGTGCTCGTAGCTCCACCTGCTGGTGACAACACAACATGACAGTGTGATAATCATTAACTCAGTTGAATGAAAACGAAAGTAAATTTGACATTCTCGGTCAGAGCTGAGACGCCATTACAGGGTGAAATCTCTCCGGTAAACACACGTTTAAGGACTGTAAGAGGAAAGTTAAGGACTCAGTAACTCGGTGAGTTTTGCTGTAGTTGTGAATGAAATGGCTGAGAAAGCTGCTCTCTTTGAAAGTTTCCTGAGTTGCCACGTGTGTTCAGAGACTTTCAGAGATCCTGTGTCTCTGAGCTGCAACCACAAGTTCTGTTCAAGCTGCCTGCAACAATTCTGGGAACAAGCTAAAAACAAAAACTGTCCCATTTGTAAAAGGAAATCTTCAAATGATCATCCACTTATAGACTTTGCACTTAAGGATCTGGCTGATTCCTTTGCTGGGAGACAGAAATCTGGATCAGAGGCTGAAAAGCAACATGAAAAACCAATGGTGGTTTGTAGTAAACATGGAGACGAAACTAAACTCTTCTGTAAGGACGAAGATCGAGCTTTTTGTTCTGTCTGTGAGTTTTCTCTCCACCAGAGTCACAAGGTGGTTCCTGTAGAAGAAGCAGTCAGTGACCTGAAGGAGCAGCTGAAATCTGACTTAAAGTCTCTGCAGGACAAGAAAAACAAACACAAACAAGTGGAGAAAACTTACAATGAAATGATTGAACACTCCAAGAAGCAGCTGTCGTCCACAGAGAGGAAGATCAGAGCAGAGTTCAACAAGCTCCACCAGCTCCTGAAAGAGGAAGAGGAGTCCAGACTGGCAGCTCTGAGGGAGGAAGAGGAGCAGAAGAGGAAGACTATGAGCAAAGAGATGAAGATGATTGAGGAGCAGATCTCCTCTCTGTCAGACAGTATCTGTGCTGTTGATGAAGAGCTGCAGAAACACAAGGTGGCGTTCCTCAGCAGTTATAAAGCCACTCAGACCAGAGCCAGAGCCCAGTGCTCACTGTCAGATCCACAGCTGCTCTCAGGAGCTCTGATAGATGAGGCCAAACACCTGGGCAACCTGTCCTTCAGAGTCTGGGAGAAGATCAAGGAGAAGGTCCACTTCACTCCTGTCATCCTGGACCCAAACACTGCACATCCCTGGCTCTATCTGTCTGATGATCTGACCAGTGCGAGAGATGGAGGCACAAAGCAGCAGCTTCCTGACAATCCAGAGAGAAACACTAAGTATTCCATCGTTCACGGCTCTGAGGGCTTCAGCTCAGGGAAACACAGCTGGGAGGTGGAGGTGGGAGATCATCCTCACTGGATTGTGGGTTTAGTTAAAGAGACAGCTGACAGGAAGGGAAAACGACTTGCTACACCAAAAGATGGAGTCTGGTGTTTATGGCACCGTGATGGAAAATACACTGATGTTGTTGGTAAGACTGTGACAGTGAAGAAGAGTCAGAGTCCAGCTGGACTATGACAGGGGGGAGGTGTCCTTCTACAACGCTGAAGACATGACTCACATCTACACTCACAGAGACACTTTCACTGAGAAACTCTTCCCATATGTCAGTGTTGGAGAAGCTGGTGACGCTAAAACCTCTGATATCAAAGTGTGTCCCACTGAGATCAGTCTGTGATGTTCAGGGACGTTAGTTCTTCTGGTTTGAGGTTCATTAAACTCTAATGAACCTGTTGTTTAGTCTTTAAAACACATTTGATTAATATCTCATTAGACTGATCATCATCTCTGTCCTACCTGTAAGAAACACTGTTCTTGAAGTTGTTTGACTTTTTTTCTATCATCAAATATTTTTCAATAAGACTTTGTGTTTACTTTTTCATCTTTATTTGGTGTTTCCATGGAGACTCATATCAGCTTTTAGAAAACAGGTTGAGTTTGTAGGTTGTGTCACTTTTTAAAATCAAGATTAATATCTGAGAAAATGTGAAAACAAAATGATGAAACTGTTTCACATCATCAGGAGAAAAACTTAACGAATCAAAGCTGTTCATTATCCTGGTTATCAGCATCTTGTTTTGAGGTCAATGTCATTGTATGTGGTTTAATAATAGTTTTATGTTTCATATACAGATTTTTTTTATCATTATTATTTCTGTTATGATCAAATATCCTTAAAGTTAATTTAGTTTTAGCATTTTGATCCTTTGATAAATAATTTGATTATTTCATTAATGTCTGATCAGTTGTTTTACAGTCTGGATGTCATATAGTACAACTTTTTAATGTTTTACAATGTTCACAATAAAAACTAAATTTCCATTTACTGTTACACACATTCAGTAATTATTGTTTATCATTATTGTTTCTGTCTCATCCATAAGAATCTTTGTCCTCCTTGTATTTTGTCTTCATGTTGTGTTTTCTTTGTGATGAGCAAATACTCTGGTTAAAACACGAGTTCATTTTGTTTAAGGATTTTATTCCTTGATTAATACTTTGATTATTTCATGAATTTGGGATCTGTTGAGTTCTTCTCTGGGAACAGATGGTCTATAGTCTTATTTTAATATTATGACTATTACTCTCTGATTTTATTTCATTTGCAATGTTCATAATGAAATGTAAATTTCCATAAACTGTCAGATATGTTTGAATCTTCTCTGTCTTTGCTTCATCCATGTGAATCTCCTGCCTTGTGTTTTTGTTCATGTTATATTCAAATTTAATGAAACAAAGTAAAAACTGCTACAGATAAATAAGCTGAGCATATTTCCTGCTACAGTGAAAGAAAAATAAAAACCTTGTCAAACTGGTTTAGTGTCAGTCAGGCTTTTACAATGTTGACATCTAAACTACCACAAACCTCCTTGTTTGTCTCCTTTAAAATCATCTGTGTTCTTGAATTGAGGATTAAACATGAGGTGTCACTGGTTTGGTCTTGAAAACAACTGATAAACAAGGAAATTAAGTTGTGAATCAAGTAAAAATTTCAACTCCAGTTGACGTGCTCATAGCTCCACCTGCTGGTGAAAATACAGGATGACACAGTGATAATCATTAATTCAGTTGAATGAAAACGAAAGTAAATTTGACATTCTCGGTCAGAGCTCAGACGCCATTACAGGGTGAAATCTCTCCGGTAAACACACGTTTAAGGACTGTTAGAGGAAAGTTAAGGACTCAGTAACTCGGTGAGTTTTGCTGTAGTTGTGAATGAAATGGCTGAGAAAGCTGCTCTCTTTGAAAGTTACCTGAGTTGCCACGTGTGTTCAGAGACTTTCAGAGATCCTGTGTCTCTGAGCTGCAACCACAAGTTCTGTTCAAGCTGCCTGCAACAATTCTGGGAACAAGCTAAAAACAAAAACTGTCCCATTTGTAAAAGGAAATCTTCAAATGATAATCCAGGTGTAGACTTTGCACTGAAGGATCTGGCTGATTCCTTTGCTGGGAGACAGAAATCTGGATCAGAGGCTGAAAAACAACATGAAAAACCAATGGTGGTTTGTAGTAAACATGGAGACGAAACTAAACTCTTCTGTAAGGATGAAGATCGAGCTTTTTGTTCTGTCTGTGAGTTTTCTCTCCACCAGAGTCACAAGGTGGTTCCTGTAGAAGAAGCAGTCAGTGACCTGAAGGAGCAGCTGAAATCTGACTTAAAGTCTCTGCAGGACAAGAAGAACAAATATGAGGGAGTGGAGAAAACTTACAATGAAATGATTCAGCACTCCACAAAGCAAATGTTGTCCACAGAGAGGCAGATCAGAGCAGAGTTCAACAAGCTCCACCAGCTCCTGAGAGAGGAAGAGGAGTCCACACTGGTAGCTCTGAGGGAGGAAGAGGAGCAGAAGGGGAAGACTATGAGCAGAGAGATGAAGATGATTGAGGAGCAGATCTCCTCTCTGTCAGACAGTATCTGTGCTGTTGAAGAAGAGCTGCAGAAACACAAGGTGGCGTTCCTCAGCAGTTATAAAGCCACTCAGACCGGAGCCAGAGCCCAGTGCTCACTGTCAGATCCACAGCTGCTCTCAGGAGCTCTGATAGATGAGGCCAAACACCTGGGCAACCTGTCCTTCAGAGTCTGGGAGAAGATCAAGGAGAAGGTCCACTTCACTCCTGTCATCCTGGACCCAAACACTGCACATCCCTGCCTCCATCTGTCTGATGATCTGACCAGTGTGAGACAGGGAGACACAAAGCAGCTTCCTGACAATCCAGAGAGAAACACTAATTATGCCATCGTTCTGGGCTACGAGGGCTTCAGCTCAGGGAAACACAGCTGGGAGGTGGAGGTGGGAGATCATCCTGCTTGGGATGTGGGTTTGGTTAAAGAGTCAGTTGACAGGAAGGGAGAACGATACGCTTCACCTGAATATGGAGTCTGGTGTTTATGGCATGATGATGGCAAATACCTTGATGTTGATGGTAAGACTGTGACAGTGAAGAAGAGTCTCCAGAGGATCAGAGTCCAGCTGGACTATGACAGGGGGGAGGTGTCCTTCTACGACCCTGAAGACATGACTCACATCTGCACTCACAGAGACACTTTCACTGAGAAACTCCTCCCATATTTTCATATTTGGAAATCTGGTGATGCGAAAACCACTGATATCAAAATCCGCCACTCTGAGATAAGTCTGTGATGTTCAGGAACGTTAGTTTTTCTCTCATTATGCTGATCATTATTATTTCTGTCATGATCAAATATGGTTAAAGTTAATTTAGTTTCAGTATTTTGATCCTTTGATGAATACTTTGATTATTTCATGAATTTCTGATCTGTTGTTTTACATTCTGGAAACAGATGGTGTAATATAGTACTTTATTTTTTTTATTTACATTGCTCACAATGAAAAGTAAACTTCCATTAACTGTTACACACATTATTGTTTATCATTATTGTTTCTGTCTCATCCATAAGAATCTTTGTCCTCCTTGTATTTTGTCTTCATGATGTGATTTCTTTCTGGTGAGCAAATACTCTGGTTAAAACATGTGTTCATTTTGTTTAAGGATTTGATCCTTTGATTAATACTTGTTGTTTTCTACTCTGGAAACAGATGGTCTATAGTCTTATTTTAATATTATGACTATTACCCTCTGATTTTCTTTTATTTGCAATGTTCACAATGAAATGTACATGTCCATAAACTGTCACATATGTTGAATCTTCTCTGTTTTTGCTTCATCCATGTGAATCTCCTGCCTTGTGTTTTTGTTCATGTTATATTCAAATATAAAGAAACAATAAAGTAAAAACTGCTGCAGATAAATGAGGTGAACATGTTTCCTGCTACAGTGACAGAAACATGAAAATCTTTTCGAAACTGGTTCAGTGTCAGTCAGACTGTAACAATTTTCACATCTAAACTACCACAGACCTTCTTGTTTGTCTCCTTAAAGATTAAACATGAGGTGTCATTGTTTGGTCTTGAAAACAACTGATAAAGGAAATTAAGTTGTGAATCCAGTAAAATGTTCAACTCCAGTTGACATGCTCATAGCTCCACCTGCTGGTGACAACACAACATGACAGTATGATGATCATTAAATTTGATACTGTCGGTCAGAGCTCAGATGCCATTACAGGGTGCGATCTCTACATGTTTAAGGACTGTAAGAGGAAAGTTAAGGACTCAGTAACTCGGTGAGTTTTGCTGTAGTTGTGAATGAAATGGCTGAGAAAGCTGCTCTTTTTGAAAGTTACCTGAGTTGCCACGTGTGTTCAGAGACTTTCAGAGATCCTGTGTCTCTGAGTTGCAACCACAGCTTCTGTTCAAGCTGCCTGAAACAATTCTGTGAACAAGCTAAAAACAAAACCTGTCCCATTTGTAAAAGTAAATCTTCAAAGAATAATCCACCTGTAGACTTTGCACTGAAGGATCTGGCTGATTCCTTTGCTGGGAGACAGAAATCTGAATCAGAGGCTGAAAAGCAACATGAAAAACCAATGGTGGTTTGTAGTAAACATGGAGACGAAACTAAATTGTTCTGTAAGGATGAAGAAAGAGCTTTTTGTCCTGTCTGTGAGGCTTCTCTCCACCAGAGTCACAAGGTGGTTCCTGCAGAAGAAGCAGTCAGTGACCTGAAGGAGCAGCTGAAATCTGACTTAAAATCTCTGCAGGACAAGAAGGACAAATACAAACAAGTGGTGAAAACATACAATGAAATGATTGAACACTCCAAGAAGCAGCTGTTGTCCACAGAGAATCAGATCAGAGCAGAGTTCAACAAGCTCCACCAGCTCCTGAGAGAGGAAGAGGAGTCCAGACTGGCAGCTCTGAGGGAGGAAGAGGAGCAGAAGAGGAAGACTATGAGCAGAGAGATGAAGATGATTGAGGAGCAGATCTCCTCTCTGTTAGACAGTATCTGTGCTGTTGATGAAGAGCTGCAGAAACACAAGATGGCGTTCCTCAGCAGTTATAAAGCCACTCAGACCGGAGCCAGAGCCCAGTGCTCACTGTCAGATCCACAGCTGCTCTCAGGAGCTCTGATAGATGAGGCCAAACACCTGGGCAACCTGTCCTTCAGAGTCTGGGAGAAGATCAAGGAGAAGGTCCACTTCACTCCTGTCATCCTGGACCCCAACACTGCAAGAGGATGGCTCTATTTGTCTGATGATCTGACTAGTGCGAGAGATGGAGACACAAAGCAGCAGCTTCCTAACAATCCAGAGAGAAACACTCAGTATGCCATCGTTCACGGCTCTGAGGGCTTCAGCTCAGGGAAACACAGCTGGGAGGTGGAAGTGGGAGATCATCCTCGCTGGAATGTGGGTTTGGTTAAAGAGTCAGTGAACAGGAAGGGAAAACGACTTGCTACACCAAAACATGGAGTCTGGTCTTTATGGCATGGTGATGGAAAATACGTTGATGTTGTTGGTGAGACTGACAGTGAAGAAGAGTCTCCAGAGGATCAGAGTCCAGCTGGACTATGACGGGGGGGAGGTGTCCTTCTACGACCCTGAAGACATGACTCACATCTGCACTCATAGAGAAACTTTCACTGAGAAACTCTTCCCATATCTTTATATTGGAGAAGCTGGTGATGCTAAAACCTCTGATATCAATCTTATACTTCATATCATACTCACACATTAAATTTAGTGTAATAAAATGTATTTCATTCACTTTTAAATGTAGTGAACTACAAAGATTAAGTCTCATGACATGGAAATGCAACTTGACCTCTAAGCTTTAAGTAAATGTTGTTAGTTACTGTCAACTGATCATATTAAAGTTTTAATATTCAGTTAATCATCCTTAGTTCCTAAAATGTACTAAGCAACAAATGTTTTCGATTTATTTTTGTTCATTGAAAAATAACTTAAACAATTAATTTGATCATTTTTAGTGCAGTTTCTCAGCACCACCTAGTGGACAAAAAAACTAATAACAGTTTCGTTTTCAACCTCTTCTCCACCCATAACAGAGTAAATGAAACTGAAAACAGCTGAGCAGAGACGAGACGTCACATTACAGCTTTGGATCTTTACTGAACAACAGACTCAGTGGATTGTACAGAGAAAGTCGAAGGGACTGAACTTTGGTGAGTCTTGTTATTGACTTCAATACATCTGGAAATCAAAGGAAATGGCTGAGAAAATCGCTCTTGTTGAAAGTTTCCTGAGTTGCCATGTGTGTTCAGAGACTTTCAGAGATCCTGTGTCTCTGAGCTGCAACCACAGCTTCTGTTCAAGCTGCCTGCAACAATTCTGGGAACAAGCTAAGAACAAAAACTGTCCCATTTGTAAAAGGAAATCTTTTTCATCTTATCCACCCATAAACTATTCGCTCAAAGAACTGGCCGACTCCTTTGTTGGGAAGCAGAACAGTGGTTCACCTGAGGAAGAAAAACAGAAGGAGGAGGAAGAGGAGGAGGAAAAACCGAAGGAAGAGGAAGAGGAGGAAGACGACAAGGAAAAAGAGGAGGAGGTGGTGTGTGATGAACATCCAGACGTCCCTTATTGGTTCTGTGAGGATGAGCAGAAAGCTGTGTGTCCTGTCTGTGAGTTTTCTCTCCACCAGAGTCACAAGGTGGTTCCTGTAGAAGAAGCAGTCAGTGACCTGAAGGAGCAGCTGAAATCTGACTTAGAGTCTCTGCAGGACAAGAAGAACAAATGCGAGGAAGTGGAAAAAACCTACCATGAAATTGTTGAACACTCCAAGAAGCAGCTGTCGTCCACAGAGAGGAAGATCAGAGCAGAGTTCAACAAGCTCCACCAGCTCCTGAAAGAGGAAGAGGAGTCCACACTGGCAGCTCTGAGGGAGGAAGAGGAGCAGAAGAGGAAGACTATGAGCAGAGAGATGAAGATGATTGAGGAGCAGATCTCCACTCTGTCAGACAGTATCTGTGCTGTTGAAGAAGAGCTGCAGAAACACAAGGTGGCGTTCCTCAGCAGTTATAAAGCCACTCAGACCAGAGCCAGAGCCCAGTGCTCACTGTCAGATCCACAGCTGCTCTCAGGAGCTCTGATAGATGAGGCCAAACACCTGGGCAACCTGTCCTTCAGAGTCTGGGAGAAGATCAAGGAGAAGGTCCACTTCACTCCTGTCATCCTGGACCCAAACACTGCAAACAGGTGGCTCCATCTGTCTGATGATCTGACCTGTGTTAGAAATGGAGACACAGAGCAGCAGCTTCCTGACAATCCAGAGAGAAACACTCAGTATACCAATGTTCTGGGCTCTGAGGGCTTCAGCTCAGGGAAACACAGCTGGGAGGTGGAGGTGGGAGATCATCCTGACTGGGATGTGGGTTTGGCTAAAGAGTCAGTTGACAGGAAAGAAAAACGATTCATTTCACCAGAATATGGAATCTGGTCTTTATGGTATGGTGATGGAAAATACCTTGATGTTGTTGGTGAGACTGTGACAGTGAAGAAGAGTCTCCAGAGGATCAGAGTCCAGCTGGACTATGACGGGGGGGAGGTGTCCTTCTACGACACTGAAGACATGACTCACATCTGCACTCACAGAGACACTTTCACTGAGAAACTCTTCCCATATTTCAGTGTTGGACAGTCTGGTGATGCTAAAACCTCTGATATCAAAATCTCTCCCGCTGAGATCAGTCTGTGATGTTCAGGGACGTTAGTTTTTCTCTCATGGTGGTTTGAGGTTCATT
This sequence comes from Trachurus trachurus, assembly GCF_905171665.1. Classification (NCBI taxonomy): domain Eukaryota; kingdom Metazoa; phylum Chordata; class Actinopteri; order Carangiformes; family Carangidae; genus Trachurus; species Trachurus trachurus. Next base: position 6,203,291 of record NC_139895.1, on the reverse strand, counting down.
CAACTCTAAACTCGTCACACTTTACAGCCAACCTGCTTCTACAACTGCTCACCTGTCGTTTAGTCTTTAAACACATTTGATTAATATCTCATTAGACTGATAATCATCTCTGTCCTACCTGTAAGAAACACTGTTCTTGAAATTGTTTGACTTTTTTCTTTCATCAAATATTTTTCAATAAGACTTTGTGTTTTCTTTTTCATCTTTATTTGGTGTTTCCATGGAGACTCATACCCAAACTTGTTTCTACATCATTTAGTCATAACTTTGTGTTTCTTTATCAGCTTTTAGAAAACAGGTTGAGTTTGTAGGTTGTGTCACTTTTTTAAAATCAAGATTAATATCTGAGAAAATGTGAAAACAAAATGATGAAACTATTTCACATCATCAGGAGAAAAACTTAACAAATCAAAGCTGTTCATTATCCTGGTTATCAGCATCTTGTTTTGAGGTCAATGTCATTGTATGTGGTTTAATAATAGTTTTATATTTCATGTACAGATTTTTTTTATCATTATTATTTCTGTTATGATCAAATATCCTTAAAGTTAATTTAGTTTTAGCATTTTGATCCTTTGATAAATAATTTGATTATTTCATGAATGTCTGATCAGTTGTTTTACAGTCTGGATGTCATATAGTACAACTTTTTAATGTTTTACAATGTTCACAATAAAAACTAAATTTCCATTAACTGTTACACACATTCAATAATTATTGTTTATCATTATTGTTTCTGTCTCATCCATAAGAATCTTTGTCCTCCTTGTATTTTGTCTTCATGTTGTGTTTTCTTTGTGATGAGCAAATACTCTGGTTAAAACACGAGTTCATTTTGTTTAAGGATTTTATTCCTTGATTAATACTTTGATTATTTCATGAATTTGGGATCTGTTGAGTTCTTCTCTGGGAACAGATAGTCTATAGTCTTATTGTAATATTATGACTATTACTCTCTGATTTTATTTCATTTGCAATGTTCATAATGAAATGTAAATTTCCATAAACTGTCAGATATGTTTGAATCTTCTCTGTCTTTGCTTCATCCATGTGAATCTCCTGCCTTGTGTTTTTGTTCATGTTATATTCAAATATAAAGAAACAATAAAGTAAAAACTGCTGCAGATAAATGAGGTGAACATGTTTCCTGCTACAGTGACAGAAACATGAAAATCTTTTCGAAACTGGTTCAGTGTCAGTCAGACTGTAACAATTTTCACATCTAAACTACCACAGACCTTCTTGTTTGTCTCCTTAAAGATTAAACATGAGGTGTCACTGGTTTGGTCTTGAAAACAACTGATAAAGGAAATGAAGTTGTGAATCCAGTAAAATGTTCAACTCCAGTTGACATGCTCATAGCTCCACCTGCTGGTGACAACACAGCATGACAGTGTGATGATCATTAAATTTGATACTGTCGGTCAGAGCTCAGATGCCATTACAGGGTGCGATCTCTACACGTTTAAGGACTGTAAGAGGAAAGTTAAGGACTCAGTAACTCGGTGAGTTTTGCTGTAGTTGTGAATGAAATGGCTGAGAAAGCTGCTCTGTTGGAAAGTTACCTGAGTTGCCACGTGTGTTCAGAGACTTTCAGAGATCCTGTGTCTCTGAGCTGCAACCACAGATTCTGTTCAAGCTGCCTGCAGCAATTCTGTGAACAAGCTAAAAACAAAACCTGTCCCATTTGTAAAAGTAAATCTTCAAAGAATAATCCACCTGTAGACTTTGCACTGAAGGATCTGGCTGATTCCTTTGCTGGGAGACAGAAATCTGGATCAGAGGCTGAAAAGCAACATGAAAAACCAATGGTGGTTTGTAGTAAACATGAAGACGAAACTAAATTGTTCTGTGAGGATGAAGAAAGAGCTTTTTGTTCCGTCTGTGAGGCTTCTCTCCACCAGAGTCACAAGGTAGTTCCTGTAGAAGAAGCAGTCAGTGACCTGAAGGAGCAGCTGAAATCTGACTTAAAGTCTCTGCAGGACAAGAAGGACAAATACAAACAAGTGGTGAAAACATACGATGAAATGGTTCAACACTGCAAGAAGCAGCTGTCGTCCACAGAGAGGCAGATCAGAGCAGAGTTCAACAAGCTCCACCAGCTCCTGAAAGAGGAAGAGGAGTCCAGACTGGCAGCTCTGAGGGAGGAAGAGGAGCAGAAGGGGAAGACTATGAGCAGAGAGATGAAGATGATTGAGGAGCAGATCTCCTCTCTGTCAGACAGTATCTGTGCTGTTGAAGAAGAGCTGCAGAAACACAAGGTGGCGTTCCTCAGCAGCTATAAAGCCACTCAGACCAGAGCCAGAGCCCAGTGCTCACTGTCAGATCCACAGCTGCTCTCAGGAGCTCTGATAGATGAGGCCAAACACCTGGGCAACCTGTCCTTCAGAGTCTGGGAGAAGATCAAGGAGAAGGTCCACTTCACTCCTGTCATCCTGGACCCCAACACTGCAAGAGGATGGCTCTATCTGTCTGATGATCTGACCAGTGCGAGAGATGGAGACACAAAGCAGCAGCTTCCTAACAATCCAGAGAGAAACACTCAGTATGCCATCGTTCACAGCTCTGAGGGCTTCAGCTCAGGGAAACACAGCTGGGAGGTGGAAGTGGGAGATCATCCTCGCTGGAATGTGGGTTTGGTTAAAGAGTCAGTGAACAGGAAGGGAAAACGACTTGCTACACCAAAACATGGAGTCTGGTCTTTATGGCATGGAGATGGAAAGTACGTTGATGTTGTTGGTAAGACTGTGACAGTGAAGAAGAGTCTCCAGAGGATCAGAGTCCAGCTGGACTATGACGGGGGGGAGGTGTCCTTCTACGCCCCTGAAGACATGACTCACATCTGCACTCACAGAGACACTTTCACTGAGAAACTCTTCCCATATCTTTATATTGGAGAAGCTGGTGATGCTAAAACCTGTGATATCAAAATCTGTCCCACTGAGATCAGTCTGTGATGTTCAGGGACGTTAGTTTTTCTCTCATGATGGTTTGAGGTTAATTAAACTCTAAACTCATCGTCACACTTTACAGCCAACCTGCTTCTACACCCGCTCACCTGTCGTTTAGTCTTTAAATCACAATTGATAATTTAATATCTCATCAGACTGATCATCATCACTGTACTGCCTGTAAGAAACTGAAGTTGTTTGACTTTTTTCTTTCATCAAATATTTTTCAAGACTTTGTGTTTTTTTTTCATCTTTATTTGGTGTTTCCATGAAGACTATGCCCAAACTTGTTTCTACATCATCTTTTTAAAATCAATATCTAAGAAAATGTGAAAACAAAATTATGAAACTGTTTCACTTCATCAGGAGAAAAACTTGACAAATCAAAGTTGTTCATTATCCTGGTCATCAGCATCTTGTTTTGAGTTAAACAACGTTGTATGTGGTATAATCATATGTTTAATCTACACATTTTTTTCTTTCCCAATCCTCTGTCATTATTATTTCTGTTATGATCAAATGTCCTGATTAAAGTTAATTTAGTGTTAGTATTTTGATCCTTTGATAAATACTTAATTATTTCCTGAATGTCTGATGTGTTGTTTTACAGTATGGAACAGATGGCATATAGTAGCCTACAACTTTTTAAAATTATTTTATTTACAATGTTCACAATGCAAAGTAAATTTCCATTAAATGTCATTCAGTAATTATTCTTTATCATTATTGTTTCTTTTTCATCCACAATCGTTGGCCTCCTTGCATTTTGTCTTCATGTTGTGTTTTTTTTCATGATGAGCAAATACTCTGGTTAAAACACAAGTTCATTTTGTGTAACCGTTTGATCCCTTGATTGATACTTTGATTATTTCATGAATTTGGGATCTGCTGTTTTCTATTCTGGAAACAGATGATCTATAGTCCTACTTTAATATTACCCTCTGATTTCCTTTTATTTGCAATGTTCACAATGAAATGTAAACTTCCATAAAGTGTTAGACATGTTGAATCTTCTCTGTTTCTGCTTCATTGTTGTGAATCTCCTGCCTTGTGTTTTTCTTCATGTTATATTCAAATATAATAAAGTAAAAAATTGCTGCAGATAAACAAGCTGAACATGTTTCCTGCTACAGTGACAGAAAAATAAAAACCATGTCAAAATAGTTCAGCGTCAGTCAGGTTGTTACAATGTTTACACCTAAACTACCACAAACCTCCTTGTTTGTCTTCTTTAAAATCATCTGTGTTCATGAATTAAAGATTAAACACGAGGTGTCACTGGTTTTGTCTCGAAAACAACTGATAAACAAGGAAATTAAGTTGTGAATCAATTAAATTGTTCAACGCCAGTTGATGTGCTCATAGCTCCACCTGCTGGTGACAACACAACATGACAGTGTACAGAGTGATCATCTCGGTCAGAGCTCAGACGCCATTACAGGGTGAGATCTCTACTGGAAACACACGTTTAAGGACTGTAAAAGGAAAGTTAAGGACTAAGTAACTTGAGTGAGTTTTGCTGTAGTTGTGAATGAAATGGCTGAGAAAGCTGGTCTCTTGGATAGTTTCCTGAGTTGCCACAACAAAAACTGTCCCATTTGTAAAAGGAAATCTTCAAAGGATTTTGCACTCATAGACTTTGCACTGAAGGAACTGGCTGATTCTGAGTCTCTGCATGACAAGAAGAATAAATACAAACAAGTGGAGAAAACATACAATGAAATGATTGAACACTCCAAGAAGCAGCTGTTGTCCACAGAGAGGAAGATCAGAGCAGAGTTCAACAAGCTCCACCAGCTCCTGAGAGAGGAAGAGGAGTCCAGACTGGCAGCTCTGAGGGAGGAAGAGGAGCAGAAGGGGAAGACTATGAGCAGAGAGATGAAGATGATTGAGGAGCAGATCTCCTCTCTGTCAGACAGTATCTGTGCTGTTGAAGAAGAGCTGCAGAAACACAAGGTGGCGTTCCTCAGCAGTTATAAAGCCACTCAGACCAGAGCCAGAGCCCAGTGCTCACTGTCAGATCCACAGCTGCTCTCAGGAGCTCTGATAGATGAGGCCAAACACCTGGGCAACCTGTCCTTCAGAGTCTGGGAGAAGATCAGGGACAAGGTCCACTTCACTCCTGTCATCCTGGACCCAAACACTGCAAGAGGATGGCTCTATCTGTCTGATGATCTGACCAGTGTGAGACAGGGAGATACAGAGCAGCAGCTTCCTGACAATCCAGAAAGACACACTCAGTATGCCATTGTTCTGGGCTCTGAGGGCTTCAGCTCAGGGAAACACAGCTGGGAGGTGGAGGTGGGAGATCATCCACGCTGGAATGTGGATTTGGTTAAAGAGTCAGTTGACAGGAAGGGAGAACGAACAGCTTCATCGAAACATGGAATCTGGGTGTTTATGGCATGGTGATGGAAAATACGTCGATGTTGTTGGTGAGACTGTGACAGTGAAGAAGAGTCAGAGTCCAGCTGGACTATGACAGGGGGCAGGTGTCCTTCTACGACCCTGAAGACATGACTCACATCTGCACTCACAGAGACACTTTCACTGAGAAACTCTTCCCATTTTTCAATATTGGAAAGTCGAGTGATGCTAAAACCTCTGATATCAAAATGTGTCATACTGAGGCCAGTCTGTCATGTTCAGGGAACGTTAGTTTTTCTCTCAACATCTTGATAATGGTGAGGCTGGCAAATATTAGTACTCAGACTGAAACAAATGGAGAGCAAACACATGATTCATGCCATCCATAAAAATATAGGAACTTTAAAGCAATAGAGGGTATGCACATGACGTCACGGTACTCGTAAGTCGCTGTGGAACGTCCACTGAGTGGCAAAAAGACGAGTGGCAGAGCCGTTAGTCATTTTGTGTTCAATTTCTAAATTGTTTCCTACTGTCTTGTTGTTTTGTTATGAGTTTTTATGACCAGTTTTTGCCTTCTAGTTTACTGGTGATCCCTTTTTATTACAGCCTGTCTGGTTTAGTAGGCTATTTTATTATTTTATCATCTTTATCTTTGATTCAGTTTCAGTTTTGAGTAAGTCCTTGATATAAATTGACGAGATTCATGACTGAAAGAACAAATAGCATCTAAATGATTGACTGATTGATACCAACACTTGTGTGATCCTATTAAATCATATCATCCTGTTGTCTTAGAATAATTTGTTGGTTTGTATTTGATCCCTGACCTTTATCTGGCTGATGACCTTTAATACATGAAAAATCAGCTTCACCTCTTTGGTCCAGACTGAAATGTCTCTTCTTACTGATGATCAAATACCTGAAATACTAATTACATTTCCCATCAGCCTCTGCTGCATTTCTGTATTTCCAGCTGGTTAACATCTTATCATGTTAACACACTAACCTAAATATTCTTGTGCATCTATTTACTATTTGTAAAACTTTACAACTTTACTTTTTGCAGTTTAGCATTAGCTCCCGGTGGTAGCTTAACATGAATATAGGAAAACTGCTGGGAACCTTTATGTGGTATGTGATCATTCATTAAGTTTTATTGAAAGTGTTATCAATACAAGCGACATGTGAGTTTATTTTATAGGGGCAAAGTGCTGTATAGTATTTTTTTATTACAGTAGGTGAACAGTCCAGCCTTTGTCTCATCTTCCTGTAGTTTATAAAGGGCTATTTCTCGCTCTTAAGGAAGTAGAGATTTGTTTACATATAGATTTTATCATTTATGATCATGTTTTGTCTCTCCAAATGTCTGAGAGTCTAAGGGGCAGCGTTCAGTTCAGTTGTATCATGGTCAGTATAAAAAACACAAATTAGAAATAGAAATATATCTGGGAAGTCAGAAAAATGTTGACTTTAGACTTTATGTATAAAAGAAAGATTCACGTTTCTTAATTTCTTACGATCATCTGGTTTCTTCCCGATGACGCGCAGTTGATGAAGGTTTTACTTGAATGAATCTTCATTCACTCATCATTTGAATATTCTCAATAAAACTTGATTTAGTCACATGGAGCATTGATTGTTGTGATTTATATGACTTTACCAATTCTTTATTCCTTTCCACTTATCCTTTTCCTCTATGTTTGGACCCACTGACCCATATCTGTGTTTTGTATCTTGTTGGCAGACTGACAAACAGATAACAAAGGGTTCAAAAACGTGACCTAACAGAAATATAGGGATTAATGGTTAATTTCTGACTCAAAGTGAAACCATTTACCAACCACAGCCGTATATATATGGAGCAAACTGTAGCTGGACAATGTGGGGCTGAAGCTGAAGCTAAGATGGTGAGTGAGTTTCTTTTTATTTAAAAGGTTTACAGAATGCAATCAAAGTATAAACCAGTGGTAGTGCAATTATTATAATTATATGCTTTGAAATTGAAATAGAAATAGATTATATTTATGGTTGGTTCTTTTTTTTTGAGAATAGAATCATTTCAACCAACCTATTACCACAATACATTAAATTAAAAAAGCTAATATTTAACAGTAATCTTTAACATTTGACTCTTTGTTATTTTAGATAAGTCAAATAACACTTACTAAGAAGTTAATAATACTTTGAAAGTTTAGCAATAGCGAATAGACTACATAAAAGAAATGAAAAAAGATAAAATTATATATATTATATATAAAAATTATATAAATACCAGAAAGAAAACAAAACAGACATATATGTAGCCTACCACCAGCTTGAGGAAAACAGCATTTGGTCAGGGAATAACTGTTTGTTTGTTTGTTTCATGTGATTTTCCAGGTGAAACAGTTGTTGCTGTCAGTCCTGCTGGCTCTGTCATTGGCCTGTCTACTGGACAGTGTGAACAGCACAGATGAGGGAAATGGTAAATTCTGATCATTAATTCATCTTATTGATAAATCACCACCAGCCAATAACTTTTAGTTGTTTATGGACATTTTGCATTTGTCATCCCAAGCTGCTACAGAGGCAACAGAAAAAAGAATAAAAGAGCAAATTTTGAGAAATAACAAACACATTTAAATGATATTGAAGCTAAAACCCGAAAGCCATAAAAGAAAAGATAAAACCAGACCTGATCAAGATTGGGTGAAAAATATTGCAAGATGTCGCCAGAGCCAGTAGACTGACTGTTTACATTTGGTTTAATATTTTGAACTCAGACTGGTGTTTCAGTTTTCAGTTGTTCTAACTTTAAAGTGTCACTATCACATCACCAGTAATGTTCTTTGTTTCAGGACTGATTACCTAGAAAGTTAATGATATTCGTCAACAGCAATTTTACATGTGAACAAGCATTAGCAATGGCAGTGTAATATATTTTTTTTCTTTTACTTTTTACTTATATCATGTATTTGATTAATGTATTTAGCTAACTTTTGCTACACCTACACTATGCATGTTAGCTAACATGCTACACTAAGATGGTGAACATGGTAATCAAATGTTAGAACTAGTAGTTAGTAGTAGCTGCTAGCAGACATTCTGAGATTACATCAAGTCATAAAACATATCCAGTCCACTTTCCATTGTCTCACCTCCATCATCCTTTTAAGCAGGCCCATACCTGGTCCCAGACCTGGATGCAAACCTGAATCCAAACCTGGACCCAGAGCTGGAACCAGACCTGGATGCAAACCTGGATACAGACCTGGATGCCAACATGGACCCAGACCTGGACCCAGAGCTGGATGCCAACATGGACCCAGAGCTGGACCCAGAACTGGACCCAGACCTGGACCCAGAGCTGGACCCAGAGCTGGGCGAAAGGATTCTTGAGCTCAGTGCTAATGACTCCATGCTACCAGAAGAAGCTATTCCGCTTTCACCGCTGGTGCTTGCGAGCAGGAACAGTCAACCTCAGCCTCCTAACTTTGTAGGCACTAAAATGGAGTGGTCAACCGTGCGAGGTCATATTCCTCAAGGTGCTGTATCAATATACAATCATTATACGGGTCGTTATGACTATGTTTGCAAATACAAGTGTGAGGCTGGCTTCTACAACCCTAATTTTGGTTCTTACTGCTATTATCCCTACAAAAAAAGAGAGTACCGCGGCTCTCCATTTGAGATCCTGACGAATAAAGATAACTTTGAGTTTCTTGAGTGGAAACATAGTTCCTTTGGTCGAATGCCTGCAAATTCTATCGCGACTTGTCCTTGGGGGGGCATTTATGTAGGGAAGAACAGGTATGGTCTTGGGAAGGTACAACCAGCAAGCAAGGCCTTCTTCCTTCCCTGGAGAGGCTGGTCGTATTGGTACAGGCGGGGGTATGAAGTCCTGACCATGAACAGAGGTGTGAGGAGTGAGCACATATCTGACTTCAAGTATAATATTCCAGCCAGTAATATCTTCCAGTATCCCCCAGAGACCATGGGAATCTCTTCCATCACCAACCATGGATGCAGGGAAGCTGAAAAACAAGTCAGTCTTTCAAAGACAAGCTCGGTACAGCACAGTTGGGAAATTGGTTTTTCTATCTCTCTGGGTGCGACCATAAAGACCCCTTTCCCCTCTGTCACCAAGGCTGGAATTGAGTTAGGTGCTGAACTTGAATTTGGGTTTTCACATGGGAAAGTCACAACAAAAGAAATCACACACTCTGTTTCTGTGACGGTCTCTGTTCCACCCAACCACTACTGCAAAGCTCGCATGGTGGGACACAGGTACAGGGCTGACATCCCGTTTACAGCCTTACTTACCCGCATCTATTACAATGGAGTGACCCAAAAGACCACCGTAACTGGGACGTACCATGGCGTTCTTATTGGAGAAATTGGTGCTGTAGCGGATCGCTGTACACCTGTAGCATATGCCAGCCCTTGCCCCTGAAATCAAGGTGTCAGGATGTGTTTTTGAAGTCGTGACAACTGTGCCAAAAAAGATTATGAACTTAATGTTTATAGTTTTAAATACCTTACCTTTGACCTTAAATACCGTTAACCTGTGTGAGAAATTCAAGATTGCACATGTTATTTCTAAGAATGGTGATGAAATGTGATCCGTTAAAAAAAGATTTGTACAAAAAGAAACTGTGAAAAAATAAAAAAAAATGTTGATGTTACACAAAAACACTATGAAAAAAGAGCTGTACTTTTTGACCCTAATGTGAGCCCATATTGTTTGCCTTCTAATTGGATTCCATTTTCATGCTCCAGAATTATGAAATAAACTACATCAAAGTTTCTGATAACATTGGACCAGTTTTGAAATATGCTTGTATCTTTTAAAATGTGAATGTTTTTTTTTTCTTTTTTGCCATGTAAAGGTTTATAAAGGTAAAGATTTTTTCTACTGTATTATCGCTGAGAAAATAAATAAACTCTCCTTGTTTCCTGTCTAGCGTCTACTATTACGTAATTAAGTATGGTTGCCCCAGGAGCTCGGCACACTTTTGTTTGATGTATTTCGATAATTTTAACTTTAAAAGTCACAAAGCATTATAGAACAAGTGCATCTTAACTGGGTTCATCACTTCTTCATGTCTCCCTGGAAGCACTTTGGCTGGAAGCACTCTGTTGTGTTGAGCATATTTGCAGCACATGAGAGGTTTTCTTAATTTGTGTAAATTTTTCTTTATTGGCATGCATTTCATTAAGCTGCATTTCCTCAAGCTCTCATGAGCACTGTAATGAAAGCCTCAAATAACCTTAAATAGACCTGCTTGTATTGAGCAACAATACTGCACACAGTTCAGTTCAGTAAAAGCTGTGCTGCAGTATCTAACAAATCCAGCAGATGGCACTAAAGGATTGTAGATTGTCGGTGGCATGATGGTACCAAGCTCACTACCTGCTACAGATTCAGAAAAAATCAAATCATGAATTCATAAAAATTACATATATATTATCATTGAACAACTTCACACTAAACAATTTAAATAATAAATACAGACAGTTTTTGAAAGCTTCAGAAAATGCTATGTGGAGCTGCTGTGAACACAAACTGACTGAGCTATAATCCTTTTAGGTGGAGTATTCATTCACAGATTGGCTTAATGTGAAGAGTCTCACTCATTACAAGGCATTGGCACTTCATTAGAAGCACTGACAAGTGCTGTGAGTACCTGATACACAGCAGCTCATTGATATGATGATAATTTGGAGGACAGAGCTAACTGATAAGTTGTCTCCTTATCAGTCTGTTTTCTTTTACGTGTTAATAATCCTGAATCTTATCCTGGATTTATCTGCACTCATTTCATAAGCGGTCGAGGGATCAATGTGAACACAACAGCAGGGTTGTATAAAGAAAAAGATGCAAAGACTGTCCTCCTGAAGAATAAAACAAGCCCATAGGTAATTTGTGCAGTCAGTAACTATGACCCATTGGTATATTTTGTTGCCAGGTGACACCTAGTGGCCGTTATAAATATGACAAGAGCAAAGTGAAAGAACAGTGAAATGAGAGGTTGTGGTGAATGGAGGGGTCAACAAAACAAAAGAGTCTAGGTGTTCAATTTAACTGTTAAACAAGCAGCTTATACCAATTCATCTTTATCAAATGTCCAATTAATGATACCACAGTCATTCCCATATTCATAATGATCAGTATCAGCTTTGGTGTGGACTGCTATTGCTGTTTAACAGGATTAAAACGTCTGATGCATCCTATTTAACTTGGTCACGCCCTAATGAGTGATTTGCAACAAATATGTCTTTAACAGCTAAAAAAAAACACTTAAGCAGCTTTAGTGTGCTTCAGTGTGGATTGAGTCCAAACATTTCCAGCTCAGACAGGATGTTGTTTTACACGACTGTTTCAAAGTAAGAAACAACTAAATGCAAGTTCAATTGCAAGTTCCACAGTTGCATGCAAACACAGATAACTCAAACTCCAGATTTCTTGACCGCAGACTCCACCTCTATGCCGATGACACCCAGTTATTTCTTTCCCCCCTTTCCCTCCATACTAGTCTGTTTATGTAGACTACTTCCTAGTCACCTTGACACTTCAAATATTCCAATGGATTCCTCTTTAAAGGTGCAACATGGCAGTTGATCTGTTCTCAATGTAGAAGAGAAGAGCTAAATCTAAGCTATTGAGAACACAAAATTTGTAGCTAGACATTTGTCCGGCTACACACTGCTGCATGGACTGATCTTTGCAGGACATAGTGGCAGATCAAGATTTCTAGATTTCTTGCCTATTTCTGTCAACAGAGAATGAATAGCTGATCTATTTGTTCAAATAGATTCATAACCATTACATTCAGTCTCTGCACTAAAGACAACAACAAAATGTCATCAAAAACTGTGAAAGCATCCCAGGACTCTTCACCATCTCCACCACTGTCCTCTTCAGCTGTCAACCAACCTGCTGCACCAGTTTGTGTTTATTGGTCAAAGTCAGATCCCAAACAGTGGGGAAGTGCAGAGTGTGTTTTATGGTTCAGTCATAAACAGGTGTATATAACACAGGAGGTGACGGGAGGTGGACTCAGTGGGGGAGCGACTGTCAAGGGTGAGTGCTGCTTCGTCTCTTTTCACCTTCAGCCAGTCAGACTCAGGATAATCAATAATGATCAAGATCAATACCTGATGATAGTGTTATTCTTATTATATCTATCTTATATTCTTATATAAGTATCTAATTTTTTCACATTAAAGTTTTCAATGTCCCTAGTTATTTAGATGTGTACTCTGTTCGCAGTACCAATTAATCAAGATATTGATTTAACTGAACTTAATTGAACTTAAACATTAACCATTACTTTGGCATATCTGGTGTCTGGATGACAATAGATTGGAATACTTGTAATGACTAAAGAACAGATCATTTTCTCAGGAGCAGAACAAATGTACAAATATATTGATTTATATCTCACATGTTGCGTTTGAAGCTTTGTGACTGAAACCCCTTGTTTTTGGTTTCCAGATGAAGGTGTTGGTGTTGCTGCTTTCGGCCCTGCTGGCTCTGGCCTCGGCCAGTTTGCAGGATATCGTGAAGAAGAGCGCACAGTTCAGAAAAGGTCAGCACTGCCTCTGTTTCATACTTTAGTTCTGGAGTTGATGATTTAAAGATATAAATTAATGAAAGGTACCGGATGGTTTAATATGTAAACTTTCTGTGTGTATCTTTTACAGTGTCCTTACTGAACCCAGAGCTGGAGGACCTGGAGCCCAGACCCACTGGTAACGCTGTGGCATCCGGTCCTCTGATTCCTGCACCGCTGGAGCAGCAACAGGATCTTCCTTCATCCTTCATGTTCGCCGACAATGTGAACCTGGAGTGGCTGAACTGGAACGGCTCTGTGCCCAACGGAGCCGTGTCCATCTACAACGGCTACACCGAGCGCACCGACTACGTCTGCAAGTACAAGTGTGAGGCCGGCTTCTACAACCCAAGCCTGGGCCCATACTGCCGCTACCCCTACGGAGACCGTGAGTACTACGCCCCAGAGTTTCAGATCCTCGCCAACAAAGACAACTTCGAATTCCTGGAGTGGAAGGAAGGTTCCTACGGTTCAGTGCCACAGCATTCGGTCAGGGCCTGCCAAGGTGTCAATATCTACGTTGGGAAGAACAAGTACGGTCTTGGGAAGGTTGTCCCTGAGCATGAGGCCTTCTTCCTGCCCTGGGAGGGTGATGAGTACTGGTACAAGAGCTACCAGGTCCTGACCATCAACAGAGATGCCTACACCCAACACATTTCTGACGTCAAGTACGCCATTGACGATGTTGCCATCTTCCAGTACCCTCCCGAGACCATGCAAATCTCTGGGGTCACCAACAACGAGTGCCAGGCGGTGACGAAGACGGTCACCATCTCAAAGACCACAGACGTGGAGACCACATGGAGCATCGGCCGGGCCACCATGCTGGGCATCACGGGCAGCATCACAGCTAAGATCCCCCTCATCGGCTCCGGAGGCATCGAGCTGGGCGGAGAGAAGACGCTGCAGTTCAACAGAGGAACTACGGTGGTGGAGTCGCTCAGCCACTCCGTGTCCGTCGAGCTAACTGTCCCGCCGAACCACTACTGCAGAGTCCGCATGGAGGGACGCAAGATCAAAGCCGACATCCCCTACACGGCTCGCCTCAGCCGTACCTACCGCAACGGAGAGACCCAGTGGACGTCCATCGCCGGGACCTACGACGGAGTTCAGATCGGAGAAGTCCGGGCGGTTGTGGATCGCTGTGAGCCTGTGGCCGATGCCCAGCCCTGCCCATGACGGGTCCACGGAAAACTTCAGCTGATGTTCAACAATATTGTAAAGAAATGATGTGTGACAATAAAAACAACTGTAGAAAACATCTGATATACTATCGGCTGCTTCTGAAAGTAAAACAACACATTCAAAATAAAATAAAAAAAACATGGCACTTTAAACTTCTCTTTTCTTTTGTTGTCTCTCTCTTTTTGTTGTTTTACCAGTCATGCATTTTCATTCACAACACTTTTTAAGAATATGAAAATAATAATTGAAAGAAGAATTGTGTTTTTTTCTGAAAAGCAAAACATATATAGCAGATTTTGTCATCACTGTGATACAATTACAGTGATATACACTGATATAGATCAAACTTTACAATTACAATAAATATCCAATGGAAAAGTCTTGTGTCGGGGAGTTTTTCCTTTACATATGAAAAGCTATGTTTAGGTTTTTGGGGGATTTGGAGAGATTTGTGCAAACATACAAATATCTGTGATAACTTCTTTGTGTCACACACTTCTTGTTAGTTACTGCTTCTCTCCTGTCTGGAGGTTATGTCCTCAGAAAACTAGTGTGCAACCAACCATGCATCTCAATCAAAATAATCATCAACTACAAATGAGTTGAATCTTCAGTTTTTCACATTTGTATTGTTGCCTTGTGATTCCTTTGCACTGAAACATCCAAAGTCGAACATTAATATGAATGAGAATAAAAACTATTTTTTCTCTTTCTCAAGTTGGAAAATACTGTATAAACTGATACATTCCCACTTGCGAATGCCTGAATGATGATGTCTGAATGCCTTCATGAATGTCTCTGTACATTTCCCCTCAGGTCAGATTTGCATTTGATGATGAGACTTTTTGTTGTTTTATTTCACTGTTCACTTCATGTTGGACAAATCGCTGCTTCTGTGAATTAAATAAAGAAGAGAAATACTGTTTCCTCTCAGCTGGAGAGACAGTACTCAGTCACTGTATATAAATCTGAATAATTCACTTCTTTGCAACATAAATAACGTGGAGTTCCTGCACAGAGCTGCAGGCTGCAGGCTGCAGCAGCTGAAGGCAGTGACAGTGCACTTCTGTCAGTGTAAATGACCTTTTGCACGGCCTCGTTTTCACAGAGTCCTCATTCAAGCCTCAAATAAATAAATTGATAATAAGTGTCTGTCTCAAGGACGCGCACAGATGGCCGTGACATCAGCGATTTTCAATGATAGGGCCTGTGCATGCAGAACAATGTCCGTGCTTCTCCTTCGGGTTTTAATCTTGGCAGCCGGCGACGTTACGCAACCAGAGGCCGTCTTAATCAATGACCCACTATTACAGGAGATCTCAATCGCTTTGTTCCCAGTCTGAGCTTATCTGAACATACAGTATCTTGTCATTGATGGAGACGGAGCCCAGAGCACTTTGGACATCATGCGATTCGTCTGCTGCTCCCCTGATAGACGCAGGACGACGGTAAAATCCTGGCAAACTTATTTATGAAGCACTTTTAACAGTGATCATCGTCATATCTTCAGGAAGAGGAGGGGGGATCAATAAAGAAGCCCGTTATCATTATCACCACAGGTGCATGTGTCCCATGTCAAGGACGGGACGGAGCAGCAGGTCTCATTGGTGGCTTTCACCCAAGTATCTGGAGCTGGTTCAGGTCTGACAGAGACCTGAGTCCACAGCCAAACTGGATTTTACATTAAAGTCTAACATGTTTTCATAAATCACATAAATCAATCATTTCCAGCGTGATTGAGTTCAATAATGAGGCAATAATTATAGATAACACAGGTCAAAGATCCATAAACTTAAACTTTTAGATGTTTTATTACATCCATAATCAAAACAATTTTATTTTTTTATAACTATAGTTTCTTCTTTATTCAGATTTAGTTGATACTTTTACTTATGTAACGTTGCAGTAGCTACAAAGCTATTTGTTTCTGACCCTGTATGTATAATGTCCACAGGAAGGACATCTGAAGGGCCCTGAACCCCATGTTGACAACCACTGGTGTGTAGTATAAAAAAGTATAATAATAAAGTACAATAAAATAACAGAATCTTTTCAGAAATGTAAAAACTTCCCCAGTTGCACAGCTGCTGGTCTTTTACAAAAGTCTCCAAAATGTGAATTTTTACAGCTTTATTTCAAACAATGCCATTTTGCTTAAGATTATCAATACAGTTTCAGTCATTAGCACAAGAAATGACTGTTATCTCAAATTATCTTAACTAAATCTGCCAATTTGTTCATACAAAGCAATAACATGCAGAGAAAGACACATGCAGATGGAGTTGTTTTCTATCTTTAAATGAATCTGAATAAACAAAGGTATTCGAAAATACAAAGTCTAATTGTCATTGTGCATTAGCAATATAAGATTTGGAGACTGTACTCTGAGGATTACGATTACGAGCTCACTGTTGTGAATCCAGATTGTGCAGCTGAGAAAAAAATCAGTTTCCTTACTCTCTGTTGGTGTCCTTGAACGCGCCCTGACATTAGAGGACAGTGTTTGTGCAGCACAGGATTTCCTACAGAGACAAAAGGTCCCTGAAGTATACACGGGTCAAACATGTTCTGTTCAGTTCATGTTCAACCTCAAACCTGTTAATTGGTAAAAAAAAATGTAATGTCAGTATCTTCATGTGTTGTTATTTAAACATCAGCAGCAGGAGAGTGAATCTTAGTGTAACCGCTGGGTTAGTGGGAGAGAAGCTGCTGCAGCTCACGCTCCTGTTTATTGGGGGGAGGAAGAGGAAGAGGAGGAGGAGGAGGAGGAGGAGGAGGAGGAGGAGGGAGGGGGGGGGAGGCAACAGGTGAGTAAGGGAGGTTTTAAAGCTGAGTTCACAGAGCAGGAAGCGTCACTGCAGGAGGAACCTGTCGAGGTAAAAACTGCTTCTGTACATCTGAATGAATGAGCATTTCACTGCCTAATTGTTGTCTGATACAAAACTGATCAATAATCAATAATAAATGGATCTAAAATATGTAATAAATCTGAAATCATTTAGGAAACATAGCTAAGTTGAATGGTTCTGTCTTTATTAGCCTATATATTGTGTTGTTTGGTGACTTTTTGCTTTTTGTATATTGATTAAAGAAATTACAAAACTCTGCATTAAATTAATTAAAATACTCGACTGGAAATGTGGATTCTTTACCACAAACTTTTTTTTTTTTTTTTTTTTTTTTTTTTTACAGTGAAATAACACTCAAAACTCTTTGATCACAAAAACGTATTTTTAAAGCAGAATTTCACAACATCTGCTCTTTATCAGCCTCTACAGGCGATCAGCTGGACAACATCCACAGAATTTAACCAAATACCTCATCTGGAAGTAAATCTGATTTTAGCTTAGATTAGCTTCATGCTTCATGTTTACATTTTTTAAACACATTTTTAACTTTATTTTGATTTTGAAATTTGAGATGTTTTATTTAAACTTTAAATTTCAAATTTCAATTTGATGAATCTTGTCTCACAATCTATCCACACTGATTGCATCATTAACTAATTATAACTAAATATAAAATTTGCAATTCTTAGTTTTGCAAATATGTAGGCCTAAATTATATTTGCAAACTGCTACATATTTAGAAAGAAGAGTTGTGAAAAGAACACAAAGATAAAATAATATATATATATTATATTGTATATTGTCTTTTTATGTATTCTAAGAATATGTTTTATCAATTAATTGATAATTTTGGGGGGGGGGGGGTATACTGAACTACTGAAAGGGGAATGGGAAGTGAATGGATTTAACTTCATTGGTTTGCAAAGCTTTTATATTTGACCAATTAACTCAGTAAAAACCTTTAAAAGTAAATGCAAACATAAGATAGGATAAAAACTTTGCAGCTTTTCTACAAAATAAATCCGCTGATTTTGACCGTTGTTATTCCAGATGAGGTGGTGTGTCGCTGTCGTCCTGGCGCTGCTGCAGCTCTGCAGCCCGACGCTGCAGTCCGACCCTCTGCTCTACGTCTCCCAGCTGCAGGACGGCCAAGAGAAACCCGGCAGTAAGTTGTCACCTCATCATACAACTGAAGATTTAGAGAGATCAAGTCCAAAATCAATAAGAGATTGACCAGTTGAACAGTTGGATGTCTATACATTCTGATCTACCCATGAGACCCATTGGTCAGGAACTCTTCTACGTTACGATGTTGATCTAAAAATATGATGTTTCTACTTAAAACCAGAGCTTATTTATTTCTGTCTTGTCGTGTAGAGCCGTGGCTCAACCCCACACTGGAAGATGTCGTCCCCTCCCGGGAACTCGCCAACAAACCTCCCGTAGTGACCGACATCCCAGAAGAGTCCGACGTGACCTCGCACTCCTTCCCCATGTTCGGCGAACACGTCAACCTCAAATGGGTCACGTGGAACGGCTCGCTCCCGGACGGCGCCGTCGCCATCTTCAACGGCTACGCCGAGCGCACGGACTACGTGTGCAAGGTCAACTGCGAATCCGGTTTCTACACGGCGAGCAAAGGGAGCTTCTGCCGGTATCCCTACGCCGACAGCGAGTACGCGTCCTCCAAGTTCCAAGTGCTGGTCAACGTGGACCGCTTCGAGTTCCTGCAGTGGGTCGAGGATTCGTACGGGTCGGTGCCGCAGTTCGCCGTCAAGACCTGCCCCGAGTCCGACATCTACGTGGGGAAGAACAAGTACGGCCTCGGCAAAGTGGTGACGCAACACGAGGCCTTCTTCCTGCCGTGGGAGGGCGACGAGTACTGGTACAAGAGCTACCAGGTGCTGGCCGTCAACCGGGACGCGTACACGCAGCACATCTCTCACGTGGAGTACGCCGTCGACCAGATGGAGCTGTTCCACCATCCGCCCGAGGCCCTGAAGCTCACCAAGGTCACCGACCTCTAATATTTTTGTCAATTTAAAGCAGAAGTAAGCGATCCGGTCGTTTTGGCTAATGCTGCGTTCCAGGCAGGTTTTTGAAGCCGTAAATTACAGCTTCAAGTCACAGCTTACGACTTTGTAGCGTTCCAGGCAACCCACTCGTGTTTTTCCGACCTGTTTTACCTGTGAAAGTCACTATAACGGCCACTCGTAACTTCCGACCCGTGAACTCGTACCAGATCGAACTGGTACGACTTCACAGGTCGGAAAAAAACGAGTTACGGGTTGCCTTGAACGCACCATAACGTCTTGTCAGCAGATGGAGTTAGCAGCCCCCGCCCTCGTCATGGATCTATTGGTCCTCGTCCCTATGTCACCACATTCAGGCGCATCCCTTGGCTGCACACACAGAGAGGACCGCCCCTTTATGCCGTTCTCTCTCCTCATTGGATAAAGGTTGTAGGATACAAGGAAAGTTTTCTCCTCGGCTCAGAGCAGAGCAGAGTGACTGAGAGACCCGTGTTTCAGACCAAACACTCTATGTAAGTGATTGCTGTCGGAAGATATAACTATTTAAGACTTATATTAACACAAAAATATTGCTTACTTCTGCTTTAATAATGTACTAACTAACATTAATTAAGGGACCCTTATTGTAAAGTGTTACCTCAAGATGTTCTTGTGCTGTACGTGCATCTGTGTGTGTAAAGTAAAAATCCAATCAAAACCATTCAAATACAAGGTCACCAACCTGGAGTGCAGGGACGTGGAGAAGACGGTGACGCTGCAGAAGACGACCGCGGTGGAGAAGAGCTGGGACATCGGCAGAGAGACGCGCAACGGCTCGGTCTCCACCATGAAGGCCAAGCTGCCCGTCCTTGGCCCGGGGACGGTGGACTTCACCAAGGAGCAGACGGTGACCTTCTCCGAGGGCACCACCGTGTCCGAGTCCATCGGCCACTCCGTGTCCGTGCGGCTGCTCGTCCCGCCCAACCACTCGTGCGCCGTCAGGATGGACGGCAGGAAGATGACGGCCGACATCCCCTTCACGGGACGGCTGAGCAGGACCAACCACGACGGAGACACGCACTGGACGCGCGTCACCGGCACCTACGACGGCGTGAGCGTCGGCGAGATCAACGCCGTGGTGGAGAGATGCGTGCCGGTGCCGGACGCCGAGCCCTGCCCCCCGACTCAGGACTGACGACCAGTCTGAGCAATGTCACATCTACCGTACATCTCATAGAAGCAAAACATATTAAGAAAAACTGTCTTCCACATGAAATACAATAAAAACATTTAGTGAGTTTCTTTGTTTTTTGTGTTTTTTTCATTTTTTTGCTTGAAAAAGGTCTAGCACCGAAACGTTGCAATACAATAAATTCTGCAAGTTGGCCATGTGTGCGGGAACTCTTCTTTTTCTAATTTGGACTTACTGTAATTGTCACCCTCTGACGCACCTGCCTAAGAAATAGATGTGCGAAGATTTTTGTTTTTTCTGTGTTTTTTTCATTGAAATATGTCAGGCCGATTTCAGAAGTAATTTTTGTTTTTACAGCTACAAAGATACGGCATCAATTACATTGACGTGTAAATACAAATAGACTTAAGGTTCTGTTCAAATTCTGAGTTTGAAAAGAGATACCAAAAATAAAAAAGTACAACTTTTAATACAGTAAATTGTCAAACTTAGAAAATTGTCTAAATTGAGTCTATATATGAAACCAATTGTTGAATGCATGTTTTTATTCTATTATTTCCTATCCACATGCATCACAATAAAGCTTTGTCTCTCCTGTAGATTATAATGCAACATGATACCATTTGAATTTCTCAGTGTCAAGGCTTTTTTTTTTGAAAACCAGAAATCTCCACTTGAGTAGAACTTAACACCAAACTTTCAAATATCACATACTTTTATCCTGATTGATTTGATTTGATTGATTCTTATCCTTGATCCTTATCTGTCCTCTGAGGATTTTATAAATTGAATTGTTTACAATAGATTTTCTATCTATCTATCTATCTATCTATCTATCTATCTATCTATCTATCTATCTATCTATCTATCTATCTATCTATCTATCTATCTATCTATCTATCTATCTATCATAGGTGATTAGAAAGATGATGCAAGTACTGCAGGTAAAACATGGAAAATAAAAATATAAAAGTAGCAGTAAAGTAAAGATGTGTCGAAGAATATGACTAAAAAAGAACCATATAATAGATAGATAATTATATAGAAGTATGTACAGGATGTAACGCTGCAGAAAACATTTCATATATATTATAGTAATAGATAAATAAATAAAGTCTTTATCTAAGTGAACAGCTGTGGAAGTGTGGTCTTCCCTCAGCTGCAGTTCTCGCTCTGACCTGTAGGTGGCGGTGCAGCGGCAGCAGAGAGACCAAAGAGACCGTGTTGTCTTGGCAACTCTCGTTGACTGATGACGTAACGGAGACACCACCACAGACTGAGCAGCCTGTTGTTAGCATTAGCTCCACCAGAGTTAACAACATTTAGACAGAAAATGACCTAAAGTATTATCTTTTAGTTTAACTTTTTATCATTATTGTATCTTGTCGCGCTTGTACCGATGTTCTCGCGATATTTCAAGTGAGCGTGAGTGCGTGTGTCGGTGTTGTTACTACTGAACAAGGTACAGTAAGTTAGCACCAAGTAACCTTCACACAGGAACAGTGTGGAAACTATCTCCTTTTAAAACTTATTAAAAGATGTTAAAGTTAAGAATTTAAAGGTAAAATCATAAACATAAGACAGATACAAGTTTGAGCGAATCCTTATAGAGAAATTAACCTGCTATCATAACCAACAGATACTGTATATAAAACAAAACAACCACAAAAACTCTCAAACTCCTCTGATATTTGACTTAATAATCACACGTGGTCAGTGTTTTTGCTCTCGGACCTGAATTAAATGAAACGAGTCTGTGTCTCCGCTCTGAGTAAAACCTGTCGGTATTTGTCGCATTTTATCAAGAAGCTGTTGAACTTTGCCACGATGAGGAAACTCCTGACCAGAGTCCTGAACAGAGTTTTACTGAGTCAGATGTTCACACCTGCCATGGGGCTGGAGGCTGAAGTGCACACACACACCCGAAGGAAACTGGTGAGTAGAGAAAAACAGACAAAACACAGAAAAAAAAAGAATAAATAGCAAAATAAAACCTGTTTTCATTCAGCTGCATTGAGCCACAGTGACAGATGACAGTCAGTCAAACAAAACCTGGACATTAGGAGGTTTCAATGTTGTTTTGGTGATATTGAAAATTAACATGTCGTAAATTAAGACTGAAAAAACATCTTTCTGAGTCAGTTAGAGTCATTTTTCAATTCAGCATAGCTGTCATACATGTACCTGCTGCTTTGTGTTAGATTAGTAGTAGAGATATTTATTTATATAGCACATTTAAAAAACAAAAACCCAAGTTGACCAAAGTGCTGTACAACACACCAGTAAAACATGTAATAACAATAAAACTAAATACGATACAGGTAATGTATAGGGAAAACATGCAATAAAACAATGAAACAGAAGTTACTATATATCAAACCTAACCAAAATGCCAAGGAAAAGAGATGTGTTTTTTAATAAAGAGTTAAAATGCTCAAGGGTTTGTGCAGTCCTAAGAAATCCTAGTCCTAGAAATCTCACATGATAAAAAGCACAATAAATCCACAAATATAGATAAAACAAAACAAAACAGAGGAGTAGACTTGTCCTTTTAAAACTGGGGTGTCAAACATGCGGCCCGTGGGCCAAAACCGGCCCGGCCGAGGGTCCAATCCGGCCCTCAGGATGAATTTGTCAAGTGTGAAAGTTTGAAATTGCACATATCTTTATCAAGAAATTTCAGCTTGTTTATAAATGTTTTGTAAAAGGATAGTTTGTTAACTGTAAACATCTTAATAATGTATTAAAACAAAGTGAAATATTAAAAGTTATTTTTATTTAAAGACTTTCAAGCCACTGTTTCCCACACATTCATTTATTCGTAGCGGCCCACCACAAAAGAATTACGCTCGCCACGAATAGATTTTTCTTTTTTTTTCGCCAACGCAATCTCGTTCCGTTCATTCATATGGATAAAAATAAATACCGTAATAGAGACTATCTAGATTAGAAAAAACAGTAGAAAAAATATATAAATATGACATTAAATACAAATACAGGTGTCAACGTGTGCAGTATAGGTATAAATGAATACAATAAAACTAAGAAGATGTGGATGTGTTGTTGCGTAAAGCACAGTCTGGCTGGGATCTACTCAGCATGTTGTACTGTGAGTATGTTGTTATGATAAAATATGATGAAAGCTAAAAGTTCATATTTAATAACAATCATAAAATAGAAATTTCTACAAGGATAGAAAGAGGCATCTGCACCAATGTCTGGTATCTGACCGTGCTGTATTTAATATTAATTAAACTTAAAGGAGTTTTTTCTTTGAGGCGTCAAGTCTATGTACATACAGTATCTATAAATCAGGTTTATTAACACGTTATCTTATCCTATTTTTCATATTTACTTCACTCTCTCTGTGTGTTCAGTTCACTGCTCTGAATCCTGTTCAAGTAGAAACAAAAGAAAAGAGAAGGGAAGAGAAAAGAAGAGAAGGGAAGAGAAGAGAGAAGTGTATAGAAGCTCAGTGTGGAGCGACACAGTGTCGACAGTGTGAGCAGCTTCAGTCTGAAACAATGTCGACTATAGTGTTTGTGTTCACAGAGCTGCGTCTGCTGCCAGCGGCTCAGTACCATCAGTGCAAGGCAGCGTGTGTGTGTGTGTGTGTGTGTGTGTGTGTGTGTGTGTGTGTGTGTGTGTGTGTGTGTGTGTGTGTGTGTGTGTGTGTGTGTGTGTGTGTGTGTGTGTGTGTGTGTGTGTGTGTGTGTGTTTTCTGACATAAAGCTCCTCCTGGTGGTTTTTTCAGTCAGGATGAATGAGCTTTGTAGCAGCAACAACTCTTCGTCGTCGCTCTTTTCTCTGTTTGTTTTTCAGTCTTTTGATTGGATGTGACTCAGTTTTTTATATTTATCTGTTCTGTACAATTTCAGACGGGTTAGTTTCTGTACGACACAAAACGTCACCATCCATTCATTTATATGAGAATATTTCACAGTGAATACGTCACTGTGGATTTTTTCTTTCTGTCAATAACTTACAAGAAAAAACTAAAGGGTCAGTGACAAACAAAAGTCGACAAGAGGAGCGATTCAGAAAGATTTCTATAGATGTACATTTTGTTTTCATGTTGGTTTTATGACATTAGAAATGACATTTTCACTATTTTTTAACAAAAGTCAGACTGAATTCCCTGAAAATATCAAATGGTGAAACCACAAAAGAATGATAAATATAAAATATTTGATTCCACCGACACTGGATTTAAGTGAACTCATAAAAACTAGACTTTCTTTTGAAAACATTACATTTAAATTTATTTTTTAAATGCATTTTTGCAGCACTGAGCTTCTCTTCTAATAATGTGTCAAATTATGTAAAAACTTGTCCAGAAACATATTGTTGCTCACTCTAATGTTACATAATCAGGAGGAAATAGTGCTTTTATTGGGGACAGTGTCAGAATTAACTGTACGTTATACTACATTACCGTATATTTAGTTTTTGTATTTATTCAACAATCCTACTGTCTTATTATTTACACAAATACACCAAGTCAAACTCCCTGTAGGTCTAATAACTACTTTACAATAAAAGCTATTCTGGGAATATTCTTTTTTTTAGGTATTGATAAAGATAATAATGTGAAACTTTATTCATATAGCACCTTTTTTTAAAGTGCTGCACTGATAAAATAATGTAAGAAACATAAAACAAGGAAAAAAAAGTGAAAAATAAAGAAAACAAAATAAAAATAGAAGTAAAATCCTGTGGCTGGTGGTGAAATTAATTACAATATAAAACATTATTAACAGATTTAACATGTTAAAACTGTTTTAAACTGAATTATCAGTTCATTCAGAGCTGCTTTGGCCACTTTACATGTTTAGATTTAGTTCCCGTCAGTGTCTAATAAGAGTTATTGATCAGTTATTGATCAGATGGAAGATTAAAAGGATCAATAACTGTTCACTTCACAGCAGGGAGATGAAATAAGAAGCTGCTTCATTGTGTGTGTGTGTGTGTGTGTGTGTGTGTGTGTGTGTGTGTGTGTGTGTGTGTGTGTGTGTGTGTGTGTGTGTGTGTGTGTGTGTGTGTGTGTCTCTCTGTGTGTGTGTGTGTGTCTCTCTGTGTGTCCCTGTGTGTGTGTGTCAGGTGGTGGGGCTGGGCAACCCGGGGATGGAGCAGACCAGACACAGCGTCGGCATGGCGGTGCTCGGGGAGCTCGCCGCCCGGCTCGGTGTGGGCGACCGTTGGCGCGGCGACAAGCAGGTGTCGGGTGATGTCATCGTGTCAGAGGTCCAGCAGACGCGGCTGGTGCTGCTCCGCCCGCGGCTGCTGATGAACATCAACGGCCTGGCGGTGGCCAAGGCAGGTGAGGTCACTGCCTCTGTGTCTCTCTGTGTGTCACTTGTTGTTTGTGTTGTGTTCAGGAGCTCTGGTTTGCTTTAGGGATGTCACGATTACTTGTTTTCACAATTAATCGTGGTATTAAACACAACAATTAAAGCAGAAGTAAGCGATATTTTTGTGTTAATATAAGTCTTAAATAGTTATATCAATCAAATCAATCAATCAAAATAAACTTTAATGTCCCCGGAGGGAAAATTGTCATGGACAATCAATGCTGTACATCCTGCATACAGATTATAAAACCATACACCATATCACATACTCACACACACAACCAACAGAGATCACTTACAGACAGTACGACAAAGTTCCTGGTTAACACAAGTAATAAATAATTATAGTAAAAAATAATTATTGCACTTTCTCCTATAGCCTATTGCATCTTGCCTCTCAGTATTAATCTATATCTAATATCTTCCGACAGCAATCACTTACATAGAGTGTTTGGTCTGAAACACGGGTCTGTCAGTCCCTCTGCTCTGCTCTGAGCCGAAGAGAAAACATTTATCGTATCCTACAAGTTTTATCCAATGAGGAGAGAGAACGGCATGCAGGGCTGTGTGTGCAGCCAAGGGATGCGCCTGAATGTGGTGACGTAGGGACGAGGACTGTTATGGTGCGTTCAAGGCAACTCGTAACTCGTGTTTTTCTGACCTGTGAAGTCGTACCAGTTTGATCTGGTACGAGTTCACGGGTCGGAAGTTACGAGTGGCCGTTATAGTGACTTTCACAGGTAAAACAGGTCGGAAAAACACGAGTGGGTTGCCTGGAACGCTACAAAGTCGTAAGTCGTGACTTGAAGCTGTAACTTACGGTTTCAAAAGCCTGCCTGGAACGCAGCATTAGCCAAAACGACCGGATCGCTTACTTCTGCTTTAATGTCAGAACCATATCGGCAGATGTGCGACAAAATAAAAGTAAATGCTCAGATACCGGTCCATTTAACTAACGTAACATTGAATTGGTAGGAATTTAAATGTTAGTGTGTCATTTGTATTAAAAAAACAAAACACGAAATAAAATAAACGTAAACATTTGGTATATGACAATTTTAACCTTAAAGGGATAGTTCAACATTCTGGCAAATTGGCCCATTGCCATAATCCCTATAGTCATAGCAGTAGGTTCGTTACCTTTAATTGTCGGTGCAAGCTATTTTTAGAACGGCGGAGCAGAGCCACGAGCTGCTCAGAGCTACGCTACGGAGGCTCATGGGATTTCTTGGTTTCCCTCATCAAACTCATGTCATGACGACTCCACATTGAGTGTTTTCTTCTCGTCTCTTCCTGCAGCGGGGAAGTTCGGCGTCCGGCCTGAAGACGTGCTGCTGGTCCACGACGAGCTGGACAAACCTCTGGGCAAAGTCGCCTTCAAACACGGAGGCAGCGCTCGGTGGGTGTGGTCACCGTGGCAACGAGTGTGTGTGTGTGTGTGTGTGTGTGTGAAGAGGAAGAAGAAGATAAAGAAAAGTTTGATGAAGTTTAACTTGACGACTTTTCACTTTGTCCTTTTCCAGAGGTCACAACGGAGTTCGCTCCTGTGTCGACTGTCTGCAGAGCGACGTGAGTCACCAACACACTCTGTCATTACTATCATTAGTATCATTACTATCATTAGTATCATTAGTATCATTAGTATTAGTATTTCATTTTTATGATTTATTGCATTCATGGTTTACATACTACACATGGTTGCACATAGTATTTACATAATGTACACACAGTCACCATGAATGAAAAGGAACAGGATGAAGAAAAACTTCTCGTACCTGCCCCTCTCTGTTGTTATAATCACATTGTCTTACTATCAACACCAATATTATACTCTATTTAAAAAAATTAAAGATGATGAAACATATAATAATATAATAACAAGAAATCAAACAAGCAAAATAGCAGTTGTTGTTAAATAAAGCAGCAGGAGTGTTCGTTTTCCTTGTTTTTGAGGATGATAGTTGGGAATTATTTCTGGAAAAGACGTCAGGATGTTTCTGTCACAAGTTGAAAATCTGTAATTTTTATGTTTCCTAAAGCAGGATAAATAATATCTGAATCAGAATATGTTGCTGATGTAAACATATATACCGTATATCAAACATATTCATTGATGATGTAACGCACTGTGAACGCTGAACGCTGTTGATGCGACAGAAGTTTATTGATCCAAAGATGAACAAAGAAGCTCAGAGCTGAATAAACATAAAGACGTTAAATTATGTATTTCACATTCACACAATGTTTGTTCCACATTTTCATCATCATGTATCCGTACAGGAGAGGGTTTTATGAACCTGAACCTGATCACTGCATGTTCCTCACTGATCAAAATGACAAAATAACAACTGGGAAAAAAATGTAATCATAAGGAACAAACAGTTTTTGCAAATTATACATCTCAGTTTCTTCGACATATTTTAAATCTCTTTTAAAACTCACTACAAAAAGGTATTTCTAACCCTCTAGACAGTGAGAAAAAGCTTCCGCACACTGTCATCACTTGCAGAGGTTTTATTGAGCAACGTTTCGGTCCTGAGACCTTCGTCAGGTTCTAAAAACCAGAGGTGAACCTATTTTATATTGTTTTTATTTTGTTGACTTCGATATTGTAATTTTTCAGCTTTTAATACCTTGATCCACAGGATTTTACTTTCGGACGGGGCGTCATGTGTCACTGTTTTCTCCTTGTTTTACTATCTTTAGTATCTTTAGTAGTTTTTTTTATCTGTACAGAACTTCGCAACCTTGTTAAAAAATAAAGTAAATAAAGTTTATTATTATTATTATTATTATTATGATAATAACTCGGTCCCGTCCTCTCGTCGGCTGCAGGTGATGCTGCGGCTCCGTGTGGGGATCGGTCAGCCGACGGGGAAAACGCCTGTGGATCGTTACGTTCTGGGTCGATTCTCCTCGGAGGAGAAGAAAGTTTTGGACTCGGTTCTGGTCCAGAGCGTAGACCTGCTCCTCTCCCAGCTCTGCCTGCAGGAGGACTCCTCTTCCTCCTCCTCCTCCTCCTCCTCCTCTCCAGCAGGGGGCGCACAAGCAGCAGGGACGAGCGCGGCGGCCTCGGCTGCTGCTGCTGCTGCTGCTCAGAGCTCAAACTGAACCGACACAGTTTCATTTATTTATTCTCTGGAGTCGAATCTGAAACTGAAACGAAAAGAAGCAGCAGAGGTGAAACAACAAGAGACAGAGACGAAGCTGCTGCTGCATCGACATTTCATTCATTCATTCATAAAACGACAAAAACCTCAATGAGCTGAAGTGTTTTCACTGAACAGTTTTTGCACAATTTTCTCCCAAATAAACAAAAACAGTGAATATGAAGAGAAACAATCTGGATCTTTCATCATTTTGATCATTTGGGGATGAAGTTTTTTAATCACAATCAGAAACATTTGATCATAAATAAAGTCAAAACAAGGGAAAAAAAGTGAAGGAAAAGTAGAAAAACAGGCTGCAGAGGAGTGGAGGTGCGTTCACTGACCTGGTTTGGGTTAAAATAATAAAACAAAGACGTTTCTACAGGTTGAGAAAAGTTCAGGTTTTTATGAGCTGCTGCTGCTTTTATTCACTTTATTCAACCAGCACTGTCACATCGTACACACACACACTTAGGAAAACAGTGTGTGTGTGTGTGTGTGTTTAAAGGACACACACACACACACACACTCTGTTGTGGCTCTTTAGGCTGAAAACATATTGATTTCCTCTTCTGATTGTCACACTAATTACACTCTTCATCAATTAGCTCCTTTAATGAGTTGCATCGAGTCAAGAGTCTCTCTGCGTTCTCACACTGCGGAGAATACCAAGAGTGTGTGTCAATGTGTGTATGCGTGTGTGTGTCAATGTGTGTGTGTGCATGTGTTAGTGTGTCTGTTAATGTGTGTGTGTGTGTGTGTGTGGGTGGGAGAGACACAAAAAGCCAGAGCAGAGCAACATAAAACAGCGGAAAGAGGCCGACGAGCGGCTGAATGAGGTGGTGGATGTGTTGGTGTGTGTGTGTGTGTGTGTGTGTGTGTGTGTGTGTGTGTGTGTGTGTGTGTGTGTGTGTGTGTGTGTGTGTCTGTCAATACAAAGGAGGCCGGTTAGATTGCGATGGAGGGCCGCCGCCGCAGAAGAAGAAAAGGGGCCGGGGGCCAGAAACAAAAGGGGCCACAAACATTGTTTAGAGGTGGTTTGTTTTGTTTGAGCCTTCTGTGCTGCCGTAGCTCACAGCCACACACAATAGCTGCTGCAGGGACACACACACATACTGGTGGACACGAGGAGGAGGAGGAGGAGGGGGGGTCGACCTCAACTCAAAGGAAACTTCTTCACTCTATGACACCCCCCACCACACACACACACACACACCATCTCCTGACCCGAGTTGTTTTAGAGGAAAATTCGTGCAAAACTGTTG
The DNA here is from genome assembly GCF_905171665.1 of Trachurus trachurus. Lineage (NCBI taxonomy): Eukaryota > Metazoa > Chordata > Actinopteri > Carangiformes > Carangidae > Trachurus > Trachurus trachurus. The sequence goes on along the minus strand of NC_139895.1, from coordinate 6,173,372 downwards.
ATGTGCGTTGCCTTCAGGGACAGTTTTTCATCAAGCAGTCTCTGTATTTCCCTCTAAAACAACTCTGTCTGGTAACGTTCTGTTATTATCTCATAGCGTGGTGAATGTGCAGGTCACAACTTGTCCACCAGAGCGTTTTGGAGTTGTTGGATTGTGTATTTGATGAGTTTGATGATGAGGGAAACCAAGAAATCCCCATTAGCCTCCGTAGCGTAGCTCTGAGCAGCTCACGGCTCTGCTCCGCCGTTGTAAAAAACAGCTTGCACCGATAATTAAAGGTAACAAACCTACTGCTATGACTATTATAGGGATTATGGCAATGGGGCCAATTTGCCAAAATGTTGAACTATCCCTTTAAACAGCTGATAAACCTAGGAAAACTAAATCTAATCACATTTCTGCTCAATATTCCTTTGGTGATCAGATTAACAGACTTTATTTCACACTGGTGGACACGAGGAAGAGGAGGAGGGGGGTTCGGCCTCAACTCAAAGGAAACTTCTTCACTCTATGACACCCCCCACCACACACACACACACACACACCCCACCACACACACACACACACACCCTCTCCTCCTGACCCCCTTCGCCTCCATCAGGCCACTTTCCCAGCCGGTCAGCTTTTAAAGAGGAGGCTTCAATAACTTTTCTTCTGCAGGGGTCAGAGGTCAGCAACAAGGCCGGACACCCGCGCCTTTTTTATAAGGAGACCCCCCCCCCCCCCAAAATTTATTCAGGAATCCTCCACTCTCCTCTCCTTTCCCTCCTCCCCCGATGCTCTGCTGCGCTGCGGCCAGGCCGGCCGGCAGTGAGTGACCTGGTGGGGGGTCGGTCGTCGTCCCACAGATGTGCCAACTCTGCAGAAGCTCCACACACTCACACACTGATGCTGGGAAGCTAATTAGCTGCGCAACATGTTCACGGTTTCAAAAATACCCGGGCTCGTGTGGACTAGGCCTTAGTTTAGTTTAGTTTAGTTAAAGGGATAGTTAACCCAAAATTGAAATTGCACTCATTATCTACTCCCCCTCATGTGGACTAAGGGCTGGGAGAAGTTTCAGAGTCCTCCGTGGCTTCTCTGAGTTACAGGGGGTCTCGGCGTAGCAGTGCATGTCCATATAACGGTTGCAAATGGATACCAACTGTCTTCGTAACAAAAAGACACACCAAAAAACATCCAAATACCTCCATGCTGCTCGTATGTAATGTCCGTCTTGTATTGAAGCCCCGACATGAGAAATTGTCCCGAAAAAACTTAAATAAGTCTATATTTCAAGCTTGTTTTGTAGCAGAAGCTTCTCGAAGCTCCTCTTCCCAGTTTGTCAAATTTGGAGGAACTGGGAAGAGGAGCTTCCGTTACAAACAAGCTTGAAAAATAGACTTATTTAATTTTTTTCGGGACAATTTCGCATTTCGGGGCTTCTCTAAGATTCTCTAATTGATTGTAGCGCTGTGCTCCATTGATGTGATGCTTTGAATGAGGATACAGCCTGGCTGAATGTGGTGTTCCTTAACGGGATTATGCAATCTTTTTTTGTCGCACCTCGTGTAGTTCTTTAATAGCCTACACACACACACAAACACATTTACACTCTTTAAAAACTGCTATCTGAGTCGTTCAGACCAGTGGTTCTCAATTTTTTTTTTTACATCAAGGACCCCTAGCTTGACACGAATTAGACCATGGACCCCCATTGGACAAAATTTTGAAGCAAACACCAGAAATACACAAATATTTGTTCTGAGACTAAAGAATGTTACCTTTTTAGTCAATGTACGTGCAAATTAGGGCCAATGGCGTGAATTTTTGGAAATATTGCAGCGGAATTTCTGGAAAAAAGTGGTAACAATTCTCCCCCCCAAAAAAGTGAAAAAAAGAAGAAAAAAAATCTAGAAAAAAGTGGTAAAATTTCTAAAAAAAAAAAAAAAAATTGAAAAATCTCATAAACAATTCTCAAAAGTGGTAAAATTTCTAAAAAAAAAACCCCCCCAAAAAACGCTTGTCGCAACGCCACTTTTGGGTTTTCTGACGTTCATGGCAGGGTTGCCGGGTCTGTGAGGCAAAAGCAGCCAAACAGCAACTCAAAACCAATCCAACCGGGTATTAAAATGCCCCAAAAACCAGCCCAATACCAGAACTCAAAATACGCCCATAGAAATCCATGTTGCTTTTAAAGTCCAACAATATTACTAGCCTATAATCGCAAATATTTACTATAATATCTATAAAATAACACCATAAACAATAATTTTCCAGAAACAGTTCTTTCACGTTTGAGCACGCATGCTTTAAACAAGGCAGCGGCTAAAATCACGCAGACCGCAAAAACCCGGCCAACAAAATATTTTACCAGGGGCAACACTTATAAAGTAGCCCAGTTCTGTGGGAAAACCGCAGACCTGGCAACCCTGGTTCATGGTTTCCAGAGGATGCATCAGAGCTATACCATGAGGAAGAAGAGGAAGAGGAAAAAGAACAAAGCAGCAGAAATACACAAAAAACCAACATAAAAATGATAAATCATCAGTATAATCAATAACAGAGTGAGGAGTTTAATTTATATGCACGTGAATGTAGCTAACAACTAATATCAGATCGAAGCCAACATGTTTTTATGGTAACATGCTAATATAAGGCTCCACATGATGGTTTACAGACATTAGCATATTAGTACAGTGTTTAAATGTTTACATCAATCAATCAATCAATACAACTTTATTAATCCCACCAGGGGCAATTGGTTCGAGCAGTGGATACATACAATAGAAAGAATACCATAATAAAATAGTGTAAAATACCGAGGAGTATAGTGGGATCAAGGGTCTAATAAATATATCAAAAATATTATGTAGGCCTAAATATATCCAATTAAAATCTACAACTGCTGAAGATGGTTTGAGTGTTTGCAGGTATTTCCATATATGGTCACGATACGGTACGATTTAACGAGTTTTAACGGTAACTTACTCATGTCTGTGACTCGTTAGTGGTTCAGTCATTTATTTAATCTGGGAGTGTCAGTGATTTTAAAGCTGGTGAGAAACAACATCTTCTCTTGTTGCTTCCTTTGTTGTTATCGATGACTTCAGGTGGTCAACAACCAATCAGATCTCTAGAACCAGCCAATCACAGTCAATCTGTTTCCTCCTCTTCCTTTTCATCAAAACCTGATAAATACTGTATTTCAGGGGTTCTCAACTAGTCTCACTCTGGGCTCCACATTTTCTCATGGTCATTAAGTCATGACCCACTTTTATAGAATTCAAACCAAGAATTTTTTTTTTAAAGCCTTTAAAAGCTCATTTTGGTCTTTATTGAGCAAAGTGCATTTCAGAGCACATGAATGAAACTGAGGAGGAGCATGACAACTGCATGTACGGAAGTGAATAAAAAAAATATCAAACTCCACAAAACGGAGACCAACAAAACAATATATTTGACTTCTAATGCATCTCTGCATTCAGAGCATGTTCACAGAAGTGAATAAATATCAAATTGCACAAAATAAAGACCCACAAAACAAAACAAGATTCACTGCATTCAGGCCACATTAATAAGAAACTGATATCTTTGCATTCAGAGCAAATAATAAGAAAGTGAGGAGGAGCATTAGGCTACAACTGCATGTGTTCATGTGGCTCGTGTGCCTTTCAAAATAAGTTATTTTTCAAAATAAAAGACATGTCCAACATTAGATGTGCATTAAATATTATTTACTTTTTTGACCAGCTGTCCGCGACCCACTTTTGGGTCCCGACCCACCAGTTGAGAACCACTGCTGTAGTTTATGGGTGAGGTGAGTTGATTTTTTTGTGTTTTTGAAACATCATCAAACATCAGAAGCACTTCCTGGTTGGTTTGGATGTGACGTATCCAGGCAACCATGAAGATCTGTGAACGAGCCCCTCGTCTGTCTGTGGGAGCTCATCTCACCGTCTGTCTCTTGTGTTTCTGCTCTCGCTGGTTCCATATGGTGGTCGACTCGGCACCCGGGCCGGACGCCGGTTTCTGACCACGGTTACCAGCCCTGTGTTACCCTGGCAACCTGTTAACACCACCACCACCAGTAGCAGCTGCTGCAACCTGCTGCAGAGGTATGTGGTGAGACAGTGGCTCCCTGCAGTCTGGTCAATGATTGAACTGACTCAGTATCTTAGACTTAGGCTAGATTTTGATATTGTCATTGCACAAGTAGCCTACAATGAAACTGGTCGCAATCCCAAGTGCAGAAAGAATAAATACAACAGGAATAAATAATAGATTAAAAACCATTAAAGTTTTTATAACGCACATATACACACAACATATTGCACATTGGTACCTACATTGGTTTAAGCAGCATTCAGGGCAGCAGTGGGTCTTGGGTAAAAACTGTTTCCTGTTTCTTAGTCTTTTTGTCTGCTATCTGCCACCATTTTGTGTCCATTTCTCTTAAAGTCTTGGGGAAAAAAACAAACAAAACTTTTATCGTCTCGTGTCTTTCCCAAGTTGCATTTTTCATCACAACAGAAAAAGTCTCTGAAACATTGAACGTGAAATAAAATTGTACTTTATCAAGGAAAAAAACACAAACTTTAAAGCAGAAGAAAGCGATTTTTTTGTGTTAATATAAGTCTTAAATAGTTCTATCTTCCGACAGCAATCACTTACATAGAGTGTTTGGTCTGAAACACGGGTCTGTCAGTCACTCTGCTCTGCTCTGAGCCGAGGAGAAAACTTTCCTTGTATCCTACAACCTTTATCCAATGAGGAGAGAGAACGGCATAAAGGGGCGGTCCTCTCTGTGTGTACAGCCAAGGGATGCGCGTGAATGTGGTGACGTAGGGACGAGGGCGGGGATTGCTAACTCCATCAGCTGACAAGAAGTTAGCCAAAACCACCGGATCGCTTACTTCTGCTTTAAAGTAGGCTACTACTGTACTTAGGCTAATGTTTAATTCTTTAATTCACCCAATTGACCTGGACATCTCATTGGTAGAAAATGACCTAATGGTAACCTGCTAATACCGCTAGCTGTTTACCTGGTCGCTAAGCTAAGCTAACCTAAGCTAAGCTAAGATAAAGTACGGTAATGCTGCTCACTTTATCGTGTCCCCAGACTGGTCCGTCATGTTATTGTGTCCCCCAGAAGCGCTTCCTGTTGTGTTGGGAGTTGTTTTCTGGAATTTATAGCACATTTGTGTCTTTGCATGTGTTGAACCCTCAGGGCCACCGTAGGGGTTCCCTCTTTATACTATAAAGTTTAATTTGGCTACATCCCATTACTATATTTGTGTGATTACATGTCTTGTTCTATTCCTTTCACCATCTTATCTTTGACTCTTTTCTGTTGTTTCTGAGTTTGAATATTTGCAGTGAAATGCTGGTTTTATTATTATGTTTTTATTATAGGGTGAAGTCAGGTAAATTGGGCCACTTTTTGGTAAACGATTAATAATACCATCAAAAACGCTATGCATGAAATCCATTGATATTTTTAAAAATCGACATAGGTCTCTTAAATGTTTCTGTGTGAAAAAAAAATTAAAAAGTATAATTATTTTGGAATTATGAGAGTTAAAGTATCGGGATATTCCCTCTCGAGGTACGATGAAGATTCAGGTAAAATGGGCCAGCCGTTCAGTTAAATTGGGCCATGAGAGAACAACACAGTAATTTTAGCAGAAATCATTTAAATTTTAATAATTAATTGACACTACTACTAAACTACAACACTAAACTTAACATTAACAGTGAATACATAAGAGGTTGAAGACATTTTTTAATCTTAAAATGCATTTTAAAATTACATGATCATGTTGTTGCTATGCTCTTTGTTAACTGACTATGTTATAGGCTCTTTTACTGTGTGTGTATGTGTGTGTGTGGCATTATAGATGCCATTTTTCCCCCCACAGTGCTAATGGCACCATAAGTGGCACTGACCAACCTTGGATATATATCTAACTCTGAACATGTTTTGCACCCTGAATTTCTGTGTAACTTCAGTGTAAGACTGTGTTTTGTATGTGGCCCATTTTAGCTGAAATGCATGGCTCAATTTACCATGATGCATTAAGGTAAATTGAGCCACCCACAAAAAATGCATTTAAATTAAAAATAAGTAAGCTTAGCAAGAATTTTGCATTCTATCCAATGGGGGGAATCACAATGTGTATTAAAAATCACATTTTTTATTGTAGATCTGTTTTTTTAGGGAGTTATCAACCTTATCAGTTTCAAGTGAAATTTGTTTGCCAGGCCACTTTTCGCACACTTCTCCTCAGCAGGCTGGATATAAAGCATTGTCCCACCCACAACAGCAACCAGAGACCACTCAAATCAATTGTTTTTTGTCAAGTACAGTTGTAGCAACAATTTGAAATCATTTACAGCCATTGCATGTTAAAACTTGAAAAGCTAGGAGGCTCAAACCTTAACTGGCTCATTTTACCTGATGGCCCAATTTACCTGATGTCACCCTATAGCCTAGGCTAGGCTACTGTAAAATGAGCCTGTAGTTGCTTTCATTGTAGAATTAAGAAAAAGTTGAATGAATGACTAGAGAGAATAGCTAATACGCATAAATTCATCATCTATCATCACCTTCAGCAGGTTTTCAGTGTTTTTATTCTCATTTTGATGCATTATTAAACCGGTTTGAAGATGCTACAACAAAAAAATGAGTCTTTTAAATCATGTTTCCTTCATAATGACCTTATATTTACATTTATTTCTTGCCGTTTTCCTCCTGGGAACTATAGTCGTCCTTCACAGTTTCTCTCTTTCAAGAAGCTCCTGTGTGGTTTTTTCTTTTTTGTGTGTGTGTGTCGTCCTGGTTTCCCATGGCAGAGCCGTGTGTTACAGTGAATCCAGGGCCCGTTGGGGGAGATCCTTTTCTCATCTCTCGCCTCTTTTTCCGATGAGCAAAGCATTAATAACGCGTCCTTTTCCCCTTTCATAGCCATAATCTCCAGTGATCTCGGGCCTCCCGCACTAAATTATTCTTACAGGGCCATGAAAAGGCAGCAGCGGGGCCCTTTAAGAGGCAAATGAGCATCCAACGTGCAAAGATGTTCCCAGCAACGGAAATGTTAACTCACCGTATACAGAGCATGGGCAAGTCAGGGCAGGGGGAATCTGTCCACTGACATGCCTGATGAGAGGGGAAGGAAGGAAGGAAGGAAGAGAAGGAAGGAAGAGAAGGATCGAACCACCGTCGCCCTGAAGGCAAAGCCTGCTGGGTAATTCATCCCCCCTCACCTCTGATTGTCTGATTGTTTACATTTGACTTTCAGCTCATTATTTTATGCAGAACAGTGCAGAGGGAGGTTCACAAGAGGTGGATTCTTTCATTTTTTTCTTCGCCACATCCCATAAGAACAATCGAACGTGAACATTTCCACCCTTATGCAAATAATGTTGAACATTACACTGCAAAAACTCAAAATCTTACCAAGAATATTTGTCTTATTTCTAGTCAAAATGTCATTTCTAGTCGAAACATATCTCATTCTACTTAAAATAAGACTCATCATATAAAAAAGTAGCTTGTTTTTAGACACTTTTACTTCTTTCAAACAAATTTTCACTTGAAATAAGTAGAAAAATCTGATAGTGGAGCAAGTTTTTCTTTCTTATTACAAGCACAAAAAACTTGCTTTCACTGGCAGATTTTTCTACTTATTTCAAGTGAAAATTAGTTTGAAACAAGTGAAAATTATCTGAAAACAAGTTAAGTTTTAGGTGATGAATCTTATTTTAAGTGGAAAGAGATTAGTTTTGACTAGAAATTAGACATTTTGACAAGAAATAAGACAAATATTCTTGGAAAGATTTTGAGTTTTTGCAGTGTATACAGTGTCGTGCAAAAGTTTGTTCAGCGTTTGTTCAGAGTGTAAATAGTAAATATCTTGTCTGATACCTTGGTCAATATCTGAGAGCTCTGGGTTTCCCATTCTTCTGCAGGCTGCTGTTGTTTCCCCTTTTCACTCTGAAACTGTAGAAAACTAAAATAATACACTGATATCGATTGAAATATTGGAAAAAGAGTGTTTCATGTTTAACTTTATGCCTTTTGGAGATCATTTCTTCTTCCACTTGCTGAACTGTTCACATTTAACAGAAGTTTTGACCAGAGGGTGCCCACACTTTTGCATGATGCATACATATAATTTTCATTATGGAAATGTAAAAACGTGTTGATGTTTGAAGTTTTCTGTTTAAGTCGTTATTAGCTTCATTAGCATAAAGGATTAAAACACAAAGGAGTCGACAGGAAGTCTGGGGATAAACACAAAGTACAGTTAGTTTGTCCTCTGGGGAGCATGAACATCTGGAACAAAGAAACATCAATCAATCAATCAATCAATCAATCAATCAATCAATCAATCAATCAATCAATCAATCAATCAATCAATCAATCAATCAATCAATCAATCAATCAATCAATCACATTTTATTTAGGCTATAGCACCTTTCAAGTCAATCGAGATCAATTTAAAGTCCTTTACAGTTTGATTGAAAAAAAACTACAGCAATAACATAAAAGGTAAAATCAAGAAGACTTGGAGACTAATGCACATAAAGGATCATCAATAAAAATAGAAATAATTAGTGAGATAACAATAAAAGGAATAAAATCAAACAAACAAACCCAGCAGTAATAAGAAATGAAAGAGACAAGATCAAGAATAAAGGATATAGAACGATCAATTAGTAAAAAAAAAATAAAAGCAAAACTAAAAAGATGTTTTCAGTTTACTTTTAAAGATCTCCATGTTTCCAGCTTGTATCATGGTGTTGTTGTGATTTGTCAATGCAAATAGGCCTACTGTTTTTTTTTTTAATTTATCAGAATGAATCAATGTTGTGTTTTTATCTTAATAAGATTTCCATCACAAGTGAGTTAGTGCTGGTGATGGTAAAGAATAGCAGCCATTTTATTATTAATTTAAAGAAGAAAAAGAACAAAGAAATGTACGGTTCATCCACTGAGGACTGTGTAGTGTAAAACATTTTACATTAATCAATGTGATATTTTTTGATGTGTGATAATAAAAATTGTGAAATGAAATCTTTGACCTGTTCTGTGACTCTGAGTGACCACGACGGTTCATCCTCTGGGGAGCGTGAACATCTGGACCAAACATCATCAGGTCAGTGTTGAGATATTTCACTCACAACCACAATTAAAAAAAAAATCTTATTATGTCCAAATTCATGTCAAATTATCTCGACGTTTCCCACAAAGTGAGTGACATTCTTGACCTGCTGGTGGCGCTATAGAGGTGAGAACTCAGGTTCATCCTCTGGGGAGCGAGAACATCTGGACCAAACATCAGGTCAGTGCTGTTGTAATGACTGAAACTTCTGGAAATTATATGAACATATAAACTGTGAGCAATAAAAAAATGTAATAATTTATAAATGTCTTTATTAAATGTGTTTGTTTTCTTCTTTTTTTTTGAAAAAACAATATTTTTGTCTCAAATTATCTCTTTAAAACCTTCAGAAGGTGTTTTATTAATATTATTTTATCATATATTATTATATTATCTCTGTTCTGGAGACACTGGAACAGTTGTAACTTTAAAGTAATTTCAATTTTTGATATCAACTACGTAATTTTTTCCTTTTTTTAAGCTTTCTTCTTTTTCTTGTGTGTCTGTTTTTGTGTTTGTCCTAGGTCTGAAATATAGATATCTATATTGTTATTACTGTATTATGATCATATTAGTAGTATTTAGTATTGAATGCACCTGACATGATCTGTAAATAAAATTTATGAATTTCTTTAAATAAAATACTTTATATAACAAAACCTGTTGTTAATCAATTAATTAATTAATTTAATTTGGAGCTTTCAGTCATTTCTCTTCAGTATTCAGTTCATAAATGTTGATTTAAATGTGTTTCCCCCCAAAATGTAAAAGTTTTTTTTTTTTTTTTTTTAAGAAAATTCAATTTAAAGATCGAAACCACAAAGGTAAATAATGAATAATGATAATAATTTAACCAATAAATGAACAAAAAATGTCTTTGACTTGTATTTTCCCAACAAAATAAAAGTGAAACTGTTTCTGTCAGTGACGAACGAACAATGTGTCACTTCTTTCAATAGATTTCGTTTGTGTGAATCTTTTTATTCATTTATTTTGTTTTTTTTGTTAGTTGTTTTCTCACAATCATCATCACATCATCATCATCACCATCATCACCACCAGTGAGGGAAGCCTCCAACTGTCTCTTACAGCAGCATGACGTCACATAGACAGCGTGTGTGTGTGTGTGTGTGTGTGTTACAGTGTTTTGATTGTAATTGAAAATGAATTTAAAAAAAAGGCAGAAAGATAAAAAAAGAGAGCGTTGTGTCTTTAAGAGGTTTGCTGCTCCTCCATTCGCAGCTGCTCTCTCTCTCTCTCTCTCTCTCTCTCTCTCTCTCTCTCTCTCTCTCTCTCTCTCTCTCTCTCTCTCTGTGCAGATTCATTACTTCTTCTTCTTCTCCTCCTCCTCCTCCTCCGGGCACAATGGGCATTTATCATCACCCCCGCGGTGTGTGTGTGTCTGTGTGCATTGAAACCTCAGTACCATGAGCAGACCGGCCCCACTCCACTCTGCCGCCGCCAGAAACCGGCCAGCGGAATGGGAGGAGGAGGAGGAGGAGGAGGAGGGAGGAGGAAGAAGAGGAAGAGGAGGAGGAGAAGGAGGAGGAGAGTGTGTGAGGGAGAGAGAGAGTGAGAGTGAGTGAGTGTGGAGGAGAGAGCTGGAGCGACAGAAGGAGGAGGTGAAGGAGCTGCTGCTGCTGCTGCTACCGGAGCTCCGTCCGCTCGCACCCCGGCCTCAGTGCGCTCATCCCGGGGAGCAGCAGCCGGACTGCCCGCTGCCTCTCTCCGCCTCCATTACCCAGCCTCCTCCTCCTCCTATCCCTCCTCTTGCCTCCTCCTTTCCCTCTCTCCTGGTGGAACTACACGCGGAGGAGCAGGTGCATCCTGCAAACCTGCAACATTTTTCGTTTTTTCCTCCTCCTCCTCTTTTTTTTTTTTTTTTTTTAAATAGGCTACTCTTTACAGGTTTGCACGAAGAGGAAGAGGAAGGAACAGGAAGAGGTGAAGAGCTGAGGTAGATGGTAGCCTGTTACATCTTCTTTTTTCTTTTTCTTTTTTTTTGCATTTTTTTTTTTATTATTATGGAGCTTTTTCTATAGGGGGGAAACTACAAGAGGAAACGGAAGGATGGATGGAAGGATGAATGGATGCAGGAGAAAGGAGGAAGAGAGATGCATGTGAACAGGTGCAGATATGGCGGAGAGGAGTTTTGGGTAAAAAAAAAAAAAACTGCTTTGATTCCCCGGATTCCTCCTCTTCCTCCTCCTCCTCCTCCTCCTCTTCTTTACGTGAACTCTGAGTTATTGTTGTGTGGTCATGCTGCTGCTGCTGCTGCTGCTGCTGCTCTTTTGGGTCATTTCTGATAAAATGTGTGTGTGTGTGTGTGTGTGTGTGTGTGTGTGTGTGTGTGTGTGTGTGTGTGTGTGTGTGTGTAGAGAGAGAGAGAGAGGCTAATTAGCGGCTGTAATTGGATAATGTGGCTGATGATGTGTGGCCTCTGGAGGAAGAAGAAGAGGAAGAAGAGGTGGTTTCCTTTTTGTGTTTTTTGTTTCGTTTTTATAAAGGCAGACCTCCACCTGTTCTCTCTCTCTCACACACACACATGCACGCACACATACACACCGGAAGTGTCAGGTATGTGTCTATCAGGTGTTTCTGTGTGTGTCAGGCCTATGTGTGTGTGTCAGGTGTGTGTGTGTGTGACTCTGAGCTCTGGCTGCTGATTGTCCAAACGCAATTCTTGTTCATTTCTGATCCAAACCCGAGAATTGTGCCTGGACATCTGTTGCTGGAGGCTCGTGCTCAACTCAACTGAAACTGTAACTGAGCTTCATCCATCACGTGTCTGTCTGTGTCTCTGTGCCGCTGCTCGCTGCTTGTTGCTCCTTCGATTCATTTTTATTATTATTTCATGTATTTAGCTGTTTTTACCTCATGTGTGTGATGTTTGTGCTCTTTCTCTCTTTCTATCTCTCTCTGTGGTCCGGGGCCTTCACAGGGCCACGCGCTCTTTAATCCACTTTTATCCAGTTTATTTGTTGTTGTATTTGTATCTTTTTTCTGTCTTTCTTTCTTTTATTTATTTATTTTTGAATTGAACTTCACTTAAATTCTCCTTTAACTGCATAAAGTGAAGCAGAAAAGGCACAAACTCTGACTTTTGTTAGTATAATGATGATTATTTAATTCGGATTTAATTTCCTCACAGGCTGCAGGAGAAAAGGCCAACCATAATAATATATAGGCCTAATAATAATAATAATAATGATAATAATAATGTTGATAATGATAATAATACTGCAAAGTGAGTGATAAAGGTATGTGAAGCAGCTCCAGCTCCACAGCTTCTCTCCCTTTCTTTATTTTTTTACTTTTTCCTGCAGCTTTCACTTTATTGTCGCTTCACTGCTGAAGCTTTTGTTGCCGCCTTTTGTTGGCCGTTTTTTTTTCTTTTTCTTTTTTTTTGGAGGGGGGATTATAATTTGCATAATTCTTCAGGAATGTATCATTTTAATTTTGTTTAACAAACCGTGACCTTTTATCCCTTTTGGATAAAGAGGTGCCATTACAAGCCAATAAATAAAGACCGGGGGTTCGTTTGTGCTGTTGGTTGAATAATAAAGAGTTAATGGTCATTGAAGGCATCACTTTCTTTTATCCATGTTTCCTCATTGATTTATTTCTTTCATCACACAGCTTTTCATATATTTACTTCTTCTTATTATTTAGTATTTTTGTTGAAAAAAGGAGAAAAAAAGCAACAAAAACAACAAAATCCTTCTTGTTTTTGTTGCTGAACCGTGTGTAGTTCACTGGACGTTGGAGTTTCCATCATCCTGACATCTGACATGAACATTTTTGGAGGTGTATTTTCTTTTTTCTTCTTTCTATAGGCTATATATATTTTTTAAAAACTTAATGAGTTAAGAGTTTGGTCTTCGTCTTGAAAAGCAGAAGTTTTTTTTAAATAATTGGAGATAAAATTTGAATTTCAGTAAAAAAAAGAAAGAAAATACACAACATTTTTGGGAATATGTTAAAAGAAAATAATTATATTATCAAAACAATGTCAAAAAATTGGTTTTGTGTGACATTTAATTTATTTTTCTTGTCATATTTACATTTTTTAAACTATTTTTTAAAGGACCATGTTCTATTTTTTTTTGTGTATTTAAGTTTTTAAGCTGAATCTGAGTCTGAGGCGTCAGTCAGCAGGAGAAACCAAACCCACAGTTTGACTCCTTTGGCCTCCTTGGGGTTTTGGAGCTGGGGTCTGTTTGATTTTCACACCACAGCGTCGCAGCGTCGCCGGGGTCTCTCTCGTCTCCCTCAGACTAATTTGCTGCTGTAATCCGCTCTCAGCGAGAAGCCGGGCAGCTGTGGGACGGAAAAGGAGCTCAGCCTCACAACAGTGGATTAAAAACTTCAGGGAGGAGAGAGTGTGTGTGTGTGTTAGAGTGTGTGTGTGTGTGTGATCAGTTCACGCACCAGCCAACCACCCAAGTTGGGGGAAGTGAAAACACACAACCGGTCGTCTGTTGACCAAGTGTCAGTGAATGCCTCATCATAATGAGTCTTCTTCAGATCTGGATCAGATCCTTTAAATCAACTGAGACTGAGTTTACGTCACTTTGTGAGGATCACAAACATGGTTTTAAATGTGTTTTTTAATTCATTTTCTTTTTAAATCAAAACTGTTTTTCATTTGGCAAAACAAAACAAAAAACGAACAAACCAAACGACAAAGTTTAAATGTGACAGTAACTCGACCAAAAACACAACAAAAAGAGTTTTTAAATGAGATTGAATTTAATCTGGAGCTGAAGTTTGAAAAAGTTGCTGCTAAAAACACAGTGAGATTTAAAAAATGAGGAAGGTTGAAGTGTAAAAACAAAAAAACTATGATGACTTCATATATTCACTTAGAAACACACATCTGTAAAAATTCACCTGAAAAAGGCTGAATTTTTCACCTTTGATTGGCTCCAATACATCTAATCAAATCCACTTTGTATTGGCATTCTACCTTTAAATAATAATAATAATAATATTATAATATAAAAACTGTTATTTTATTTTCAAAAGTAAAATTATCCAGTGATTAAATGGGGGAAAAAAATCAAGAATTAAACAGAAATAACTCAAGAAAACGTCACCAAAGTGTTAAAAAAAACGTGATGTTTTTGAACGTGTCACAGTGAAATAGTGAAACGGTGAAGAAATAACATAGATTTCATTCGTTTTCTCTTGAAAATTTGAACCAAACTCTTCTCCTTCTTCTTGAAACTGTGCATTGACCGGCTCCGAGGTCACTTCAGGTTCAGTGGGATTGATCGGTATCGACAGCGAGATATTGACGACAAAGATATCTGGAGGAAACAATTAGGAGCGGCGGTGTAATGATCACACAGATCATTACGGCCGTTTAACCCCTGCTGATGAAGTATGGACTCGTGCTGCCTTCACTGCCCTGCAATCCACTCCACTCACTCATGATGCCTTCACTGCCCTGCAATACACTCAAACACACTCATGATGCCTTCACTGCCCTGCACTACACACATTCATGATGCCTTCACTGCTCCAGACGTGTGGCGTTCAAATCAAGTCGTTTTTTTGTGTTTTTTGTTCTCGTGTCCCCTCGTCCTCGTCTTGTCAGGGGTTTTGTCGCCGCTGTAGCCTGCGGGGCGGCGCTCAGGGACGAATTAGCTCAGAATCAGGCATCATGTGTGTGAATGTGAATGTGTGTGTGTGTGTGTGCAGGTCAGAGGTTAGCGTGTGTGTGTGTGTGTGTGTGTCTGTGTGCGTTTGTGTTACAACATTAAAAAAAAGAAAAAAGAAACACTTCCTCTTCCGGGTTGGGCCTCCATGTTGGACGGCAGCTGTCGCCCTGCTGCGATCTGCTCCGGGTCACTTCCTCCTTCCTCCTCCTCAGTCACATGACCCAGGCTGTGTCATCACCACGGTGACACACACACACACACACACACACACACACACACACACACACACACACACACACACACACACACACACACACACACACACATAGAGACACACACACACACACACACACATCGCTGCAGTATAGAATGAAGAGGCAGGAGGATGGAGGAGATGAAGGGAGGAGGAGGAGGAGGAGACCGGATGTGGGAGGAGGAGGAGGAGCATCACACACGGGCGACGTCACATCACGACCTCCTTCCCAGCATCCCCCTCTTCCTCCCCCCTCTTCCTCCTCCTCCTCCTCCTCCTCCTCCTCCTCCTCCTCCTCCTCCTCCTCCTCCTCCTCCTCCTCCTCCTCCTCATCTTCCCATCACTCCAACAGCAACAGCAGCGTCTCGTCGGCGTAAGCGTTGAGCGTCCATCGACCTC
Source organism: Trachurus trachurus (assembly GCF_905171665.1). Classification (NCBI taxonomy): domain Eukaryota; kingdom Metazoa; phylum Chordata; class Actinopteri; order Carangiformes; family Carangidae; genus Trachurus; species Trachurus trachurus. The sequence continues at coordinate 6,157,908 of NC_139895.1, read as the reverse complement.
CTGTGACTCCACGGACAGAGAGACGCACGCACGCATGTGTGTGTGTTTGTGTTTGTGTTTTTAGGAACATGTAAGGAAAAAGAAATAGGAAAAGAAGCCATTTTGTTTGTGCAAAACCCCACACGGAGAGAAGCTATAGGTTTTAATATACAGTGATAATGTCCTCATGAGGATGTATAAGCGTATATGAAACCTAGATGCAGTTTATCTCTGCATATGCTGCATATAAATGAAAATGGCCAATGTATTTTATGTATGTCACGTATATTCAAACCTATAGGTTCTTTCCATGTGGGACACGCGTGTAAGTGCATGTGTGTGTGTGTGTGTGTTAAATGTGTGTGTGTATAATGTGTGTGTGTCCAGATGCTGCAGTGTCGTCGCCTCTAGAATGAAACGGGTTAACGTTCTGGGGGGTTGGCGGCGAGGGAGAGAGAGAGAGAGAGAGACGCTGCAGACGACCATATGATGAAGCCCCCCCCCTCCCTCCCTCCCCCTCCTCAACCCCCTCTCCTACACACACACACACACACACACACACACACACACATATATATATACGTATATGAACACACACACCCCCAAACACCATTATCATCATCATCATCACGACCAAATCTCCTCCCGCTGCCGCCACCGCCACTCTGTTCTGTTTCTGCAGCAGCGACGACGGCCGACGGCGGCCATGTTTGGCCCTCGAGAAAGAAAACACACACACAAAAAGACACACACATGATATTAAAATACATCCACATGAGAATTCTTTGTTTTTTTCCCCCGCGGCCGCCGTTTGTCATCGCTGCTGCAGACGCTGCCGCCGCCATCACCACCTTCACCTCCACACACACACACACACACCTCCACACACACACACTCACACACACTGCACCACTGTGGAGCCCCAGCTGTGCAGTGGCGGGGGCGCTCTGACATCACCGCCTCCTCCCGGCCAACCAATCCTCAGCCTTTATTTATTTTAAGCCACAGACGACGACGACGACGACGACATGTTGGCTTCTCAACTCTCCGCCTCTGACTGTCGTTGTCGTTGACGATTAATGACGCAGCGGCTGCCAGAGACAGATACGGTTTCTGTTTCCTGTCCTTGAACTACACGTTAAAAAAAAATATATATAAGGAACTTTAACAGAACGAGTCGAGCCCGTCATTTAGAGCTGAATGACGTCATCTCCTCATTAACGCTCCTGGAAACTTCAGGAAAAGGTTTTTAGATGAACTCACCTGAGGAACCTTTAAAGAGATCATAATATAATTATTATTAATAATAATAAATCTTGATTTCAGTCAGTTTCTTTAATTCTGAACTTTACACAAAAACTAAAATTACGTTTTCATTGGTAGAAACTTTGCAGCTTTTTTGCATGATCTATCTATCTATCTATCTATCTATCTATCTATCTATCTATCTATCTATCTATCTATCTATCTATCTATCTATCTATCTATCTATCTATCTATCTATCTATCGATGATGATGATAATGATGGTAAAGACTTGATTAGAAAACATAAAAAGTTAGACTACGTACTTGTAGATTATGTTTTTTTGGGGGGGAAATCGTCCAACAGAAAGAGAAAAACTAAAGGAGGGGATATTAAAGGAGAATTTCGGTCATTTTTGATCCCTAAATGTCTTTCCAGGATGTTTCAGAGTTAGGCTGTCTGAGGTGAGTGACTACATGCAAAAACACAATCTATCTATCTATCTATCTATCTATCTATCTATCTATCTATCTATCTATCTATCTATCTATCTATCTATCTATCTATCTATCTATCTATCTATCTATCTATCTATCTATGCGGCTGTGGAGAAGATGTTGTCATCATCTGTTGTGGCTTGTTTTGTGTTTCTCGTATTTGTTCTTCCATGTTCCACATAAACTTCATTTTACAGGTGGCAAAGTTAGTTTTATAAAACATAAATTGAAAGACAAGAGGTTGAAGGTGAGTTCAACTTACTTACGTAAACCCACGATGCACAAAAATATATAGTTTAGCAGATTTAAAAACATGAGAGCTCAGACTTCAGCAGCTGTGAATGTGCATGTGAACATCTGGAGGCAAAGTTTTCTTGTTTGAGTCGTCGTACTGATGATTTCAAAAACATAATCAGTCATTCCTTGTTGTTGTTGTTTTTGCAGCAGGAGAAACCTGTGTAGTGTTGTTCTAGTGATGCACCATGTCATGTGTAAACTGTAGGTTGGCAGTGAACGCCTCGTCCATGAACCACAGCGGAAGTTACTTGGCTAATTTTACAGAAATGTTACTTACAGTTTTTCTCCATTGGTTTCGCTCATTTTTCAAAACAGAAATTACATTTTCAAAACAACATGGACAAACCTCCAAACCACTTGTCAAATGTTCACAACAGAATTTCATTCATTTCATCAAATTCAAGCAAATATCTTTGTCCTTGACAGCAATGTGTGATATCAAACCTTGCAGGCTATACTCTTACCCTAAAATCTTGTTTGTTTATTTTTTATTTTTTTTTCAGTTTTACGACTATTTGTATGAGAAGGAAATGTAGTTTTGACACATTGAGTGAACTGTTTTGACAGAGTGATGAGCTTCTGCAAGTTATCTATGGTGTTGTGCTGAACTGTAACACTGTTTTGCCAAATGATCTTAGAGTTTTGAGAATGTGTGAAAATAATAAAATAAATAAATGGATAAATAGATAAATGAATAGATGAAGCTGCTGTGTGAGGAGAAAGAGGAGGAGGAGGAGGAGGAAGAGCAGCTGCAGCTCCTGGTTATTACCATACGACGTGGTGGGAAAGGAACGGCTCATCAATCAGCAGCGTTGGGAAAGTGACCAGAGCAAAGACCCCGACTCAAACACAGGGGTCAGCTGGGGTGTGTGAGTGTGTGTGTGTGTGTCAGTGTGTGTGTGTGTGTGTGTGAGTGTGTTTTGTCATTAATCACTCCACGTTTGAAGAGAGTGAGAGGCGTCGCAGCCTTCATCATCATCATCACCATCATCCTCTTCCTCCTCCTCCTTCACGGCCGGTGGCCTTCGCATCCCATCTGACCACCACACAGAGGCCAAGGTCAACCTGCCCCCCCCCCCCATTACCCCCATTACCCCCCCCCCCCCCCCCCCCCTCCTCTACCACCATCACCGTCCCATCTCCCATCCTCACCCCCTCCAGGAGTCACCCCCTCCTCCCCCCTCCTCCCTCCTCCTCGCCTCACATTCCCCCCGCCGCGTTGCCTTTGTTCACCTGTTGTCCTGGAGACTCGATTGCCACCGAGACCACCCCTCTACTGTGTGTGTGTGTGTGTGTGTGTGTGTGTGTGTGTGTGTGTGTGTGGCAGAGGTCAGAACAGAAGCTAAAATAACAGATAATCCAACAGAGCAGCGGTCGGAGCAGTGACACGATGGAGGACGAAGAGGAATCATCACTGACTGAAAACATGACGACGACGATGAGCTGGAAACACAAGAAAAGAAAAATAAAAACACATTAAAATGTTCAATAATCAGTTTCAAAGGTTTGATACAAGTAGAAAAAACTATTGCTGTTTTTTTTTTAGATCAAATAACTTGATTACAGTTTTTCTCGATTGCTAAGACACATTTCTCAAAAGCTTCTCTCCTTTTCTCTAAACTGTGAACACAAACCCCACTTTTCAAGCTACATTCACAAAACCTCAGACTCTTCTTGCAAAACCAAACTTTCACCTCAAAACAGTTCAATCTGTTCTCAAAACTGAACTATGCTGTCAAATCGTTCCCCGAGTCAATCAAAATTAAAAACACTACTGAGCAGCCACTAAACACTACATAGAAAAATAGAAAACACAAAGCTCAGCACATGAAGCTGGAGAAATAAATGTTTATCGTTCACTGTAGCTAAATGCATGTTGCAAAACAAAAAACCTGTGCATTTACACTGTAGCACTTCTCTCCTTCCCTTTCTTTCACCCTCCTCCCTCCCTCCCTCCCCACATCCATTTCATCCCCTTTTCCTTCCTTCTACTTTTTTCTTCCCAGTTCATCCCTCTCTCCCTCCCTCCCTCATCCTCTCTTCCTTCACCCTGTTGTCTCATCTTCTCCTCTTCCTCTCCTCCTCCTCTCCCTCCATAAATGCATGTTGCAAAACAAAAAACCTTGTACATGGTACTACTGTACAAAAAAAAGTACAAAAAACAGAAATCTTGTGCATTTTACACGTAGCAGTTGTACATTACAAAAACAAACAGAAATCTTGTGCATTTAGCACTTGTATACAGTAAGCCAACGTAAAAAATAAAGTACAAAAATATAGAAATGAGAAGTGCATAACTCAGCCACAGCATCATTTCTCTGTACTGGATCAGGCCACAGGACTTCATCCTGAACTGGCTTACAGTGTATGTGCCCTCACATCATTGGACACAAGTGTGATCAATTTTGAGTTGTTGTGTTCAACCGGTGAAACCTGTGCTTTAGTTGTGTTTGACTTTTGCCACCTGTGCTCAGCATTATGCAACACAGGTGCATCACAATGAAAATGTGTTGGTAAGTTGTGTCTAAACAGGTGAAATGTGCTGATGGTTTTGTCAAAAGAAGTGACTGATTCAATCAGTGGGTTCAGGCAACTGAGAATTTGGTTCAGACAACAGGGTTTAGTGTTTTAGCAATTGAGAAAAACTGTAAATTTGACCTTCGACCTCAGTGGCTGAGTTATGCACTTCTCATTTGTATATTTTTGTACTTTATTTTTACGTAGGTCTACTGCATACAAGTGCTAAATGCAAAAGATTTCTGTTTGTTTTTGTTCTGTACAAGTGCTACGTGTAATTTTTTTTTTTTTTTTACTGTACTATGTAGGCCTACAAGTGCGAAATGCACAGGTTTTTTGTTTTGCAAGAGGAGAAGATGAGAGACGACAGGGTGAAGGAAGAAAGGATGAGGGAGGGAGGGAGGGAGGGATGAACTGGGAAGAAAAAAGAAGAAGGAAGGAAAAGGGGATGAAATGGATGTGGGGAGGGAAGGAGGGAGGAGGGTGAAAGAAAGGGAAGGAGAGAAGTGCTACAGTGTAAATGCACAGGTTTTTTTGTTTTGCAACATGCATTTAGCTACAGTGAACGATAAACATGTATTTCTACAGCTTCATGTGCTGAGCATTGTGTTTTCTATTTTTCTATGTAGTGTTTAGTGGCTGCTCAGTAGTGTTTGTGTAATTTTGATTGACTCGGGGGAACGATTTGACAACATAGTTCAGTTTTGGGCACAGATTGAACTGTTTTGAGGTGAAAGTTTGGTTTTGCAAGAAGAGTCTGAGGTTTTGTGAATGTAGCTTGAAAAGTGGGGTTTGTGTTCACAGTTTAGAGAAAATGAGCAATGAGCAGCTTTCGAGAAATGTGTCTTAGCAATCGAGAAAAACTCTATTAGTTTGCATGAGCTGTTCTTGTTTTTCTTCTCTCTCCTACCTGTTGTACCTGCAGCGTGTTGCTATGTGATGCTGAAGGCCGAGTGTGCACACATGGAGTAGCTACTGTTTGAAAGCCGCCACCTCCTCTCGTGCTGCGTCAGCGGCGTCCGACTGTTTCCACGGTGTTTCCCTGCAGCAGCAGCAGCTCCATCAGTCCCTCTGGGGTCTCTCTCTCCGTCCAAACCGGGGTGGGTGGGGGGACGACCAGCTGCAGGAATGTGGAGCGAGAGAGAGGAGAGAGCGAGGGTCCGTCCCAACCGTCCCAAATGACTGCACACACAAAAAAGGATTTAACTCTTTGTCACAATTGTTTCCCCCCCTCCTCCTCACACTCCGAAAAAAACAGCACAAGACTCCTTAAACTAACCCCCACCCACCCAAAAAAACCCTGACCCCCCTCACCCCCCCCCCATTGTATCCTCCCCCCTCCTCCCCCGCCCCTACCTCTCTGCTGACCCCGGCCGCGTGCATAAAAGACCCATCAGAAGTATCGCTGGCCACATTTACAAGTGAAAGACGTCCAATAATGGAGCGGTTAGGGAGAAGAATGAGGAGACAGAGGGGCACTCACAGATGTGGAGGTGGAGGAGGAGGAGAGGGGGAGGAGGGGGAGGAGGGGAAGGAAGGAGCAGCGTCCCATTGTTGCCCTCACACCCTAACCTACCCCTATACCCCCCCAAACCACCACCAACACCACCAGAGATGGAGGGAAGGAAGAAGGAAGGGAAGGGAGGGCCGGAGGAGAAGAAGGGGTGAGGAGGTGAAAGTGGCTTTTTACACCCGGTTCATGATGGAGGAGAGAGGGGGAGGAGGAGGAGGAGGAAGGGAGAAGGAGGAGGAGGAGGAAGAGAGGAATTAAGAGAAGGAGGGTGAGGAGGAAGGGAGGAGAAGGAAGGAGAGGAGAGAGGAAGAAAGGAGGAGGAGGGAGAGGGAAGGAGGACGAAGAGGGAGAGGAAAAGAGAGGAAGAAGGCAGGAGGAGGAAGAGGAAGAAGGGAGGAGAAGAGGGAGAGGAAGAAAGGAAGAGGAAAGAGAGGAGGAGGAGGGAGAGGGAGGAGGGAGGAGAAAAAGGGAAGAGGAAGGAGAGGAAAAGAGAGGAGGAGGAGGGAGACAAAGAAGAGAGGAAAAGGAGAGAGATTAAGAAAGGAGGAGAAGGAGGAGGGAGAGGAAGAAGGGAAGGGGAAGGAGAGGAAAAGAGAGGAGGGAGGAGAGGAGAGAGAGGAAGAAGGGAGAGAAAAAGATAGGAGGAGGGAGGAGAGGAGAGAGAGGAAGAAGGGTGAGGAAGAAGGGAGGAGGAGGTCGAGGAAGAAGAGAGGGAGAAGGAGAGAGAGGAAGAAGAGAAGAAAAGGGCAGGAGGAGAGAACGGAAGAAGGGAAGAGGAAGAAGAGGGAGACGAGAGGGGGAGGAAGAAGGGAGGATGAGGAAGAGGAAAAGAGAGGAGGAGGAGGGAGAGAGGATGAAAGTAGGAGAAGGAAAGAGAGGAGGGAAAGGAGAGAGAGGAAGAAGGGAGTGAAAACAAAATGGCCCCCTCCTCTCCTCTCCCTCCTGCAGGGAGCGTGTGAAGCGGCTGTGAGGTCAGAGGAGGCGTGTGTGTGTGTGTGTGTGTGTGTGTGGTGTGTGTGTGTGTGTGTGTGGTGTGTGTGTGTGTGTGTGTGTGTGTGTGGTGGTCAACCTGCTGCTGTTATTATTATATATGTATATGTGATACAGCAGCTGGGGTGAAGAGGCCTCTAATCTGACCTTCAACCCCTCCTCTTCCTCCTCACACCGCCACCGCCTGCATGGTGAGGGGGTGAGAGGGTGAGGGGGGGTGAGGGGGTGAGGAGGGGGGGTTAATGAAGTCATCACGGCGGGATCGTGGCGAGATGTGGCATATATAGGAGGCGACGGGGCGCCGTTAAAGGACAAGAGGATGTTTAAAAAAAAACGTCAACAGGAGAAACAAGAGAAAACTGGGTCAAAGTAGCTGAAGAGGTGAAGTTTCTGGGCCAGTTTCTCCTTTAAAGGGATAGTTCAACATTTTTGGCAAATTGGCCCATTGCCATAATCCCTATAATAGTCATAGCATTATAGGTTGGTTACCTTTAATTGTCGGTGCAAGTTATTTTTAGAACGGCGGAGCAGAGCCGTGAGCTGCTCAGAGCTACGCTACGGAGGCTCATTATGGGATTTCTTGGTTTCAAACTCATCAAACTCATCAAATACACAATCCAACAACTCCACAACGCTCTGGTGGACAAGTTGTGACCTGCACATTCACCACGCTATGAGATAATAACACAACGTTACCTGATTGATGAAAAACTGTCCCTGAAGGCAACGCACATTTGCATGAATTTCCCTCTAAAACAACTCTGGTAACGTTGTGTTATTATCTCATAGCGTGGTGAATGTGCAGGTCACAACTTGTCCACCAGAGCGTTGTGGAGTTGTTGGATTGTGTATTTGATGAGTTTAATGAGGGGAAACCAAGAAATCCCTCTAGCTCTGAGCAGCTCGCCGCTCTGCTCCGCCGTTCTAAAAATAGCTTGCACCGACAATTAAAGGTAACGAACCTACTGCTATCACTATAGGGATTATGGCAATGGGCCAATTTGACAAAATGTTGAACTACCCCTTTAAGAATGATTATTTATCTCCATGTGGGAGCAAGAGAAACATCCTCACGAACCAACAGAGTGTAATGGACTATTAACCACACACACACACCCACACACACTGAATACTAAAGACCTCTGACATGTGTTCATATCCGATGGAGAAACTATTAATTTCCTGTTGGAGATCAGTGGAGCTGCATCTCTGTCAGGTGGACAGACACACACACACACACACACAATCTACTGGATGTCAATGTCAACATTACATTTACATTTAGTCGCTGCTGGACTGATGCTTATAAATAAGAGACGATGTCAAAGCTTTTAGTCTCAGTATAGGAGACATTGGTGCTCGATGTGTTTGATAAGACAGAGCGGGAGGAAAAGAAGTGGTAGAACTCATATCCTTCACATATCTGCTCCTCTTCCTCTCATAGATATAGAAGGAAATACTTTTATCTGTATTTCTGTATATATTTATCTTTATATTATTTGCTGAGGGAGCAACTGTAACTCCATCTAATTCCCTCCTGAGGATCAATAAATCATTAAAACACCAAAGGACCGGTCTGTAATACCGACGACAGGATGAAACCTTGATCAGAACAAGAATGTCAAAATAAAAGTGGGGAGAGACGCTCAATAATAAATCTATTTCAGGTTCAAAAAGATTCAGATTTCAGGAATTTAAAACTTTGGTTAAAATCCAAATTAATGAGCAGAACTAGGCTTTTTTTTAATCACTTCTCTCAACATTTCGAGATGTGAGAGGAGAAAAAAGGTGTAAGATTACTATATAAAACATCAACAGGCTGCTTCAATAATGTTTTATATTGTGTGTTTTTTATTGATGTCACACCAGATGTGTCAGTGACGCTGTAGCCGGCCAGAAGCTGTTTTTATCCAGTTTAAAGTCACTTTCTTCCACCTTGTTCATAATATTACTGTGTTTTTTTAACTCGATTGAAGGTTTTTAGTCAACGGTTGATCGGATCTCAAATTATCAGAGTAAAAAGCTGCGTTAGATGTTTGACAGTTCGTCCTGTGTCTGCTGAACAGAGCCGAAGAATCAGAGATTTTTTTTTTTTAAATATAACATGAAACTGCTTCATTTTGATTTTCTATCTGTTTTAATCTCCTGTTTTGTAGTGCAAGGGTTCTCTCAGGGACCCTGAGAGGGTTCAAGGGGGTCCCCAACTTTTTCTTGAAATTTTTACCACTATTTTCTAGATCTCCTAAACTTTTTTTTTTATTTTTTGAGAAATTTTATGACTTTTTTCTAGAATTGTTGAGAAATTTTACTATTTTTTATGTTTTTGTTTGAAATCTTTTTTCTAGAACTTTTTTTTTTTGAAAATTGTTACGACTTTTTCTATTAAGTTTTTGGAGAAATTGTACCACTTGTTTCCAGAAATTTCTCTACAGTTATTCCAAAAATTCACGCCGTTAGCCCTAATTTGAACGTGCATTGACTAAAAAAGTAATTTTCTCCAGTCTCAGTCTGCATGTTTCTGTATGATGTACAGGTATGAAGATGAAGATCTCAAAAAAGGTGTCACAAAAACCACACTACACGTTTGTTTCATTTATTAAAAATTTATTTTCACTTTACACTGTAGTGCCAACATTCATCCACACAAACACACACACACACACACCCTGAAATAATGGCCGTTTTGATCGTCGTTTCTTAAAAACACTGACTATATAATTGACCATGGCAGCGTTAAAAGGTCTAACCACCTGATTGTAGCTGTAAAATCCTCTGAGGGTCTGTGACCGACCGGACGTCTGCCTGCAGGGAGGTCGAGGTCGACACACTCCTCCTACGGTGGCCCCGAGGGCTCAACACACAGCGAACCAAGACGCAAAGTAAACGCACAGTGAAGTGACGGACCGGACGGCTTCCTGTTAGTTGGTCTGACAATAAAGTGTTTGGTCTATTAGAACTTCAGCCTGGTCCATCACTCTTGGCACACTGCTGCTGTGTTGCGAGTTGATTTTGCGGCAAATTGTTGAAGTTTCTTTTTGGCAGGTTTGTGTCTTTGCATATGTTTTTCTTAAAGGGATAGTTCAACATTTTTGCAAACTGGCCCATTGCCATAATCCCTATAGTCACAGCAGTAGGTTTGTTACCTTTAATTGTCGGTGCAAGCTATTTTTAGAACGGCGGAGCAGAGCCGTGAGCTCAGAACTACGCTACGGAGGCTAATGGGATTTCTTGGTTTCCCTCATTAAAACTCATCAAATACACAATCCAACAACTCCACAACGCTCTGGTGGACAAGTTATGAGCTGCACATTCACCACGCTATGAGATAATAACACAACGTTACCAGACAGTTGTTTTAGAGGGAAATACAGAGACTGCTTGATGAAAAACTGTCCCTGAAGGCAACATGCATCAGCAGTTTTGCATGAATTTGCCTCTAAAACAACTCTGTCTGGTAACGTTGTGTTATTATCTCATAGCGTGGTGAATGTGCAGGTCACAACTTGTCCACCAGAGCGTTGTGGAGTTGTTGGATTGTGTATTTGATGAGTTTGATGAGGGAAACCAAGAAATCCCATGAGCCTCCGTAGCGTAGCTCTGAGCAGCTCACAGCTCTGCTCCGCCGTTCTAAAAATAGCTTGCACCGACAATTAAAGGTAACAAACCTACTGCTATGACTATAGGGATTATGGCAATGGGCCAATTTGCCAAAATGTTGAACTATCCCTTTAAGCTGCAGTGAGTTGAGCCTTCAGGGCCACCGTAGAAAAACAAAAACCCTCTCTGTGCGAGTGCAGCTCAGTTCAGTTCATCAGTGACACAGTGAACAACTTCCACCGTCCAATAAACTGATGTTTTCATCTGAACCGCCTCAGAAATTCATCTTCATGTGTCACAATTATAAGTTAAATTCAGTCTGATATTTATCACTTTTAACCAACCTGCTGCGACAGGCGTCAATAAAACACAAACTTATATTCATAAGAAAAAGAAAGAAAATAATACTATTCAGACTTTATAATAAAGAAACCATGTATTTTGGCAGCTTCATTCCACACACACACACTCTGCTCAACATGTGTCCATTTCATCCTCCAATAACATAAAGTGCACTTTCAGTACGTGTTCAAAAAAACACACACAGCTGTTTATAAGACATTTTACAGTAAAGCGACTTAGTAAAACTGGAAAAAAAAAGAAAAAGAAAAAAAAGGTACTAATAATAAAGCACTGAGCTGCAGGTGAACTCTGCTTCACCTCTTCCAGGTTTGGTAAAATGAGGTCTTTACCGCCACCTGCTGGCACAAGTGGTCACATGCTCCCAAAAAAATACAATAGAAACCAGTCCTGATACAGAGAGAGAGAGACGGTTTTCAAGTAAAATACTTTTATCTGTTTCTATTATTATTATTTTTCTTTTTTAATAGTTGTGGCATTGAAATAAACCTCAGACCTCAGTTTGGCTGGATTTATTCATTCAGCACTAAATCTGTCTCTAGAAGGAAGAAACACTTGTGGACAGGTGGCCGATATTCTTCCTGTTATTTAGATTAAAAGTTAAAGCACTGAGATGGGATGTTTAAAAAAAAAATCTCTGTTTTTTATTCTAGTGTTTCTTTTTTAAGTTGACATTTGGAGATACAAGGCTGTTGTATCTTGTTTATTGTGCAGCACAACATCATTTCAACTAAACGTGTTCAAATGTTTAGTTGAGTTGTGTTTAGTTGTTCCGAGTCAACGGTTTGTATCAAGGCTGCATGATGCTGTGATTTTAGTGTGAATGGTCATTTTTGTTTTTCATTTTCACAAATTAAAAGGTTTTAAAAAGTAGATATGATGCTTGTTGGATTATGAGAAAATGAATATGAGCAACACAACACTTAACGGCGCTGACAGAGCTCAACAATGTTGTAACACATTTTACCTGTTTTTTATTATTATTATTATTGTATATTGTACTTGGTCATGTTGTGATTAGTTGTTCTGAACTCCCTCTAGGTTTTTGTGCTACTGCTTCAGGAAAAGTTTCCTGAAAGTTAAAACATTCAAACATCTCTTAACTTAACCGCTCCCTCAGGACATTCAGACTTAGACAACACCGTAAACCTCCAAGACTGGCTTAATATATATATATATTAGGGCTGCAACTAACCATTATTTTCCAATATCGATTAATCTGTCAATTATTTAAATGATTAATCGATTTGTTGTTTTGGTCAATAAAATATTAAAAAATGCAGAAAAATGTCAGTCAGTGTTTTCCAAACCACAAGATGACGTCGTCCTCAAATGTCTTGTTTTGTCCTCAAACCAAAGAGAGACTCAGTTTATTGTCATATTCACATTTAAGAAGCTGAAATCAGAGAATTTGGACTTTTTTTCTTAATTTAATAATCGATTATTGTGCGATTAATCGATAAATTGTTGCAGCTCTAATATACGTATATATCTGATTTCATTATTGCTGTATTGTCTTCTCTTGTCATTTTGTATTTGAATTGTTTTTTTTATTGTAGGGTGACCTTGAGAGTCTTGAAAGGCGCCCAAAGATAAAATGCATTCGTTATTATTATTATCATTATTAAAAACAACAACACGTTTCAAAGGCACCGTGACCTCGAGCTGGAAAGTTTTCCAGCGGAGACCGAGAGAGTGACGGGAGGGAAAGAGATAAATAACCAACTTTAAATAATAGTAATAATAGTCAAGTACAGGCTGATATGACTCCAACCTCGGATTCATGAATGAATGAATGAAGGAGTGAGTGAGTGAGTGAGTGAGTGAGTTGTGAGGTAGAGTGGCTCCGGTGCTCTGAATCCACAGGGTTGAGAGTTCGATTCCCTTTGATTCCTGGTGCAGGACTGAGCTCGGCGTCTCTCCACAGACTCACCTTCAGTCCGTCACCTCCTCCTCCTCCTCCTCCTCCTCCTCCTCCTCCTCCTCCTCCTCCTCACAGGAAGAAGTTGATCTTGGCGGGCACGGCCTTGCAGCCCGTGGTGGAGAAGTACTGGCCCTGGACGGGGGCGTAGGTCATGTCGGCGCCGACGGCCGCCACCACGTCGCCGCGGCCGCAGCTGTCCCTCAGCTGGCAGAGCTGGGAGCGGACGCAGCGCTCCACGTGGCGCCGGCTCAGCGGCAGGAAGGGGACGAAGCGCGTCACCAGTTTCTGCTGGATGACGCTGGAGCCGAAGAAACCGCCTGGATGGAGAGAGAGAGAGAGAGAGAGAGAGAGAGAGAGAGAGAGAGAGAGAGAGAATATTGTTGTTGTTGTTTTTCATTTCTTTATTTTATATATCATCATTTAATATGAACTGTATATAGGACGAATCGCCTTGTTGTTTACAACTACTTCCGGGTAGAAAACCAGCATGAGAACAATAGTGACGGACGAGAGTTTCGCTATATATATATATATATATCATTTTTCATGTTACTATATCACCGTTTAGACTAATCTGATGTTTGTAAAGTTTATAAAACCAATGATTGGACAAACATTACTATTTATGTGTGCATATTTTTGTAATTAGTCATGGTTATCATAGATTAGCCGGGCTAACGGTTAGCTACCTGTTTAACTTTATTAACTCAGTGACTCAATAAACGGTCCATAAACAAATATTTTCTCCAGCGGATATCTTAGTTACAACATGACTGAGCTAACTGGAGTAGTTTCATGTCGTGTCCGACAACGGGAGGGTTTTAACAGATGACGTCCTGATGTTAGCTTAGCTACCGCCGTTAGCTTAGCTACCGCCGTTAGCTTAGCTACCGCCGTTAGCTTTGCTACTGCTGTTAGCTGTCCCTGTCAGCTGCAGCCACTGATGCTTTCTAGACATTGTGATTCCCCCAAACTGGATAAATACAACACATAGCAACACAAAACACACACACAGAAATAGTGATGTTTCTTCAATCATTTCAGATTTGTCTAAACGGTGATAGGGCGTGAAAAATATGATATATAGCTAAACTCTCGTTCGTTACTATTGATCTCATTCAAATTACGTGCTGGTTTTCTACCCGGAAGTAGAATGTAAACAACAAGGCGATTCGGTCTATATATTTTTCATTATATATAACAACTTGCAACTGCCTAATGACACCCAATCTGTGTATAGGAGAGAGCAGCACTTCATAAATGTATTTATACTTTTTTATTCTATTTGTATATATTTGATCCTGTGAGTTGTATTTGTTTTGTTTCATTGATTCTTGATGCTTTGGCGACGTAGTTCTCCTAACATTCATGCAAAGCAAATTTGAATTGAATTGAGAGAGGGAGAGAGAGGTAGGGAGGTGGAGAAATGAGTTTGTTAAGCAGAGCAAAGCGGCGAGCCTGTTTCTTCTGTGTCACAACATTTAGCTTGTTACTAAAGAGCTCAACTGATTTTGTATCCTCAGCAAGTTGAGTTTGCTTCTGTTGTAATTTGTTCAAGGTTGACCCCCAGATTTTAAACTTAAACCAGATTCAAATCCTGGTTTAAGTTTAAAATCAAGACAGATTCAGTCTAAAAACGTTCTAAAACTTCAATTTAAACTCTGACCTCAGGTTGAACTTTGAACCACCTGTTGAGGAGGTTTTACTTTAACAGCAGCTTTCCTGTGTTTATGAAATGAATCAACAGATTTCTGTTGGAGACACTTTTTATAATGGAGATGAATTTGAATGAACAGGAGACTGAGTCTGAGTTTAATTTAAAAAGGTCATCTTCATCGTAAACCTGGATTCACTCATTTTAAACCTGGTTTTACTGAACTCTGATGAGCTAATCTTGGATTAAATTAAGGCTTCTTGGTGCAGTCCAGCCTTAGTATTTATTATTATGAACCAGTTCAGTTCATTTCACAGAAAAGAGGCAAAAAGAGAAGCAGCAACATCACATGGAAAACAGTGAAAAAAAAAAGAAGTAAAAACGTCCTCAGGTCGATTCCTACACAGAAAATCTCTCAGTCGAGATCTCGGCCACCGTTTGTGTTGTTTGTACAGAAACACACATGTTTCATTATTGTGCGACTCACTTGAGTTATTGTTGTAAAGTGTGTCTGCGATGGCGTCCTGCAGGTCCTCCCACCTCAGCTCCTCTCGGTCGCGTCCGGCCACACGGTTCTCCAGAGCCGCTTTGTTTATCACCTCCGCTCCCGCCGTGCTGCACCACAACACACACACACACAAAACACATTCAAACTGTGGAAACAAGTGGAAAGTCGAAGTTGGGCAAATGATGCCGACTTGTTTGTTAACCTTGACCTCCACGTCAACTCTGGATAAACTCGATTTCGATATTTGGAAACTGTTTTGGGGGAGATTGGTGAAAAATCAGCACGTTTCCGTTTCCTTTTTGACATTTTAACGGAAGAAAAACACAATAAACCAACCACAGAACCATCACTCATCACCTTTAAACTCAAAGCACGCTGCTCCTTGGAGTATCTGTATCTTGTAATAATACAGTAGTAACTACACTGTATGCATGCATAAATGCAGGGGTTACCCAAAATAACGGTGCCAGAGACCATCGACCCTCCACTGTCCTGCACACATTAAAAAAACTAACAGGCGTAACGACAACACAGTTTAACAAAAACACAAAAGAATATAACAGCCTCACAAAAATTTTTTGAAAAAAAAAAAAGCAGAATCCCTCCGTCACAGTAATATCCGTAAACTGTAGCACTGTGAACTTTGTTGCTGCACAAATTTAGATTTGGGGAATTACAATGTTTCAAAGTAAATCTCTCCTATGAGCTGCGATCTGTAAGCATCTAAATGTAGAGGAGGAAAATGTATTTTCATGGTTTTATTTAAAATCACTACAGTGATGTTGGCAGATATAAAACACATGTTTAGATTCTCCTGTCGTCCAGAGACAGAAACATGTGGACGCTCAGTTTAAACGTGGGCGGCTGCTGCTGTTCGTACCTGATGAAGATGTAGATGGCTTTGCGGTAGTTTGTGCGGAACACGACGTGCGACGGACCGAGGAACGGCTCCAGGACGTCGACGAGGCCCGAAGGCATCTTCTCCATCTCGTCGAAGATGAAGATGGAGCGAGCGCAGTCGGTCAGGTTCCCCTGCACCCAGCTCTTCAGCTCCTCCTGGAAACACCGGCAGGAGAAACTTCAGTCTGACCTGCAGTGTTTTTTATCATCTCAGACCATAATCTGTCTGTTCTTTGTGTCTGAATTCATCTGACAGGATGAAACCATGAACTCACCCTGTACTCTTTGACCCGTTCTGCCGAGGGGAAGTGCAGCGTGGGGACAAACTGGTGGACGTAGGGGCTGCTCATGGCCGAGCCGTACAGATGGTTCCCCAGCATGGAGCTGACCAGCGTCTTCCCCGTCCCCGAGGAGCCATGGAAGGAAAGCACCAGCGGCCGCTCGGGGCTTTTATTCTGAAGGAACCTGGCCACCTCCTCCGACACGATGTCCTGGGCCAGATGTTGTCCGTAGAGGTTCTTGTAGAGGTCCCACTCCAGGTCTGAAACACACAAACACAGATAGGATACGACTGAACATATACACACATGCACACAAGACTCCTTTGGTGATTTCACATCTTAAATTTGAATTTGAGCTTTGTGTTTGAAGCGCCAGATGCTGATCTGAGTTCAGGATGTCTTGGCCGTAGCTGCTTTGATTATACCCACTGTTTTTGTGTGTCTGCCTCAGTGCAATACTAGTTTTTTAGTTAAAAAAAAATACATAATCAAAGGATGCTGTCAAAAGGTTTATGCACATTAGATTTATGCAGCATTACACTACAAAAAGATACAAAAGGGTATTATAGAAATCCTGATGGTATCAAAGTGCAGGACACACAACTGCAGCTCACGTTTCATGTAATGAATATTACATAACACGCAGCAATAAAATCATATTGAACATAAGTTTGAACTATCCCCTTATTAATGGAAATCGAAAATGAATTTATCACAACGTAGAAGTCAATCAACAGTAAAGATAAAAGTGCTTGATTGTCACACAGCTCAGTTAATCATCTTAACGTTACTGTTATAATATAATACAGATTAAAAGCATAACTTGTAACACCAACCTCCTGGACAAGTTATGATCTATTTACTCTAATACTAATTACAATATCTCTGGTATTATTGACAGTATGGTAACAAACCGATGATGCATTCAGGCTCATTAGATAAAAACGGTATAAAACAGGCTGTCAGGAGTCAGGACATTTACAAAAGAAGATTAAGATCTAGAAGAAAAAGTCAATATCCTTCAGTTTGGAGTTTGTGTAGTTCAGGTTCCTGTGTTTTGCTAGTTAGCATAACGGCCTGCTAACACACAAACAGTCTGAAATAACTATGAATGACCACTGTTCACTAAATTATCAGGTACTCCTTCTCGTACACGGTCAAATTATTTCACACAAGTTTACGTCAGTGTTTTTTGTATAAAAATACAGAAAAACGTGTATCTCAGTGCTAAGCTACCTAGCATGCTAACGGCTAAGGAGCTAACCAGCCACGTCACACATCTGTCTTCTTACCTCTGATATTCTGCTTGAAGTCGCACTCGCAGCTTTCTGATATGGTGCAGTAGAGTTTCTGGAAAACGCCACAGACCGGCTCACAGACGGATAAAAGCAGCAGCAGCACAGACAGGACGGCCAACATCTTGGCTGCCCACCGGCAGACAGAGAGGGAAACCAAACCACCAACCGACTGGACCTTCTCTCTCAACGGCGAGTCGACTCTGCCGGCGACCGGTCAGTTTGTAGTTCTTCCACTTCCCGGAAGCCGTTCGGACACACGCAGCGACGTGACGTAGCGGACTACATTTCCCAGAAGGTACGTCACCTGGCGTTGGGGGCGTAACGGCCGTAACGTGCAGGACACGTTGGAAGATCTGATCACAGTCCAGACAACAGCTGTAGCAACACTACAAGGGGAGACTGGGGACAGTTGCAACACTTTTCTCAGTTACTCAGAGACTATTTGGACTAGGCTCACCAAACTTTCACAGATTAAACATACATTTGTCAGCTTATTAGTCATACAATTTAAAGATGGTTACATATGACACATCAATCACAATATTCATTTGAATGGAAGAATCCAGACGTTGCAACTGACCCTAAACGTGGGGACAGTTGCAACATATTAAAGGGATAGTAGCATTTTTTTAAAGTGGGGTTGTATGATCTACAAATAGCCCCTAAGTACTTTAATTGCAGTAGCAGACTCTCTGCACTCCTCCTGTTAGCAACGCCAGCCCATAGTCCTGCCCAGAGATTTACAACATACATTGTTGTGAATGGACCCAAAGAAACGGCCTATTTTCGCGGCCTAAAAGAGGTTTTACGTGAAAAAAAATAAACAGTTCCATTGTTAGCTATAATATAACTTTTACCAGCCCTTCAAAGTGCAGGAAAAACACAGTTTTTATTTGGACCTAACCAACTCACGTATCCCTCCGGCCCAGGGTTAGCGCCCGCCGATCAGCAGTTGGTTAGGTCCAAATAAAAACTGTGTTTTTCCTGCACTTTGAAGGGCTGGAAAAAATTATATTATAGCGAACAATCGAACTGTGTATTTTTTTTTCTGGTAAAACCTCTTTTAGGCCACGAAAATAGGCCGTTTCTTTGGGTCTGTTCACAACAATGTATGTTGTAAATTTCTGGGCAGGGCTATTATGGGCTGGCGTTGCTAACGGGAGGAGTGCAGAGAGTCTGCTACTGCAATTTAAGTACTTGGGGGCTATTTGTAGATCATACAACCCCACTTTAAAAACATGCTACTATCCCTTTAAACACACTTATTAACATATGACATAACATTATAACATATTTCATTATAGGAAGTTATCTGGGGAATTATTTTTGAAATAGTCTCTCATGGTTTAATATAATTGGCTGTTCTGTTCATCATGAGGAATAAAATAGATATATTGTGCCTATTTTAAGCTAAAAATGTTTCATTTTATACATTTGCATTTGCATGGTGCAGTTGTTGCAACCGTCCCCACCCTGTCAGCCATGACAAAACATAATGTAGGCCTACTAGCTAGACACAATGACACTGACACATGCTAACCATGTCATTTGATAGTCAACAAAACAGTGATTCAAACTAGGTATGTTTGGATTCATTCTGGAAATGAAAAAATTAATGGTATGATGGAAATTGCAATACGATGTAATTTGTTTATTTGTGAAGAGTCCCAATAAGTACAATGCCTTCAACTTGTGTTATATCTTTTACTTTATTATTATTTTTTTCACGCATTTAACATAGCTGTCTACTTATTCAGTACCAAGCCTTGTAGATTTAATTTTCTATTTTTTATTGTAAAAATAGTAATGTCTTTGAAAAAAAAAAAAAAAAAAAAAAAGAGAATGCAACAGTTTTCCTGTTTGAGAATGAATGTACATTTTGAAAACAATAAAGTTTGGAGAAAAAAAAATGTTTGGATTCATTCATACAAAAGATCAGGACAGTATGACAAAAATACAGCTCATGAAAAAAGCTACTTTCATACCCTGAAAACAACTTTGTCTCAGTACAAGCAGGAGCAGATGCTGCTGAATGTCTTTCTATTATTGGTGGGAACGTGCAGTGTGAGTGTCATCACTCTAGCATGTTTCTGATTGGAGAAATAAGGCTTGTTGCAACTGTCCCCAGTCTCCCCTACACACTGGACGGATTAGGCGAATTGTTTTGGATCCGTTTTTTTAGGGCCACGGGCAATCGCACCGGGCACTGGTCCCAACAGCTATGAAATAGCTGCAGGGACCAGTGCCCGGGCGAAGCCCGGGCACTACTGTTATTGTGTGGATTTTTTCCTAGTTATTCTCCTGCCTCTTCCGGACGATTTTCGATTCGCTACTAGTCCTGCAACTCGAAGAGTTGCAGGCCAAATTATATATCAAAACGTGCGGTCTGATCGGGATCGGTATGCTATTACTTTTTTCAACAGTGTATGAATTTTTCGCGACGTAAGTCGCGAAAAACTGCGCAAAATTTTGCATGTAAGTCAATGGGACGGGCGGGAAAAAAAGAGCGAAAAAGACCAATCATTGGAGTTTAACAAACGTCTACTGCTCAGGCATACTTTCACCTAGAGACTCCATTTGAACTTTAAACAGTAGACACAAGTCTTGTGTATTGGCGTATTACTCCACGTTTTGATAGGTCATATAGTTTTTGATCAATCCCTGTTCAATGACCATGATCATTTTTGGAGAAATTATGAGATTATAATGGGTGTGTATTGCACGGAATGTTCGTGTCAGAGTGCGTGACATCATCGGTTAGAGTGGGAGAGATGCCAGAAAAACTCCAGATTTTTTCTCTTTCCAAACTTGGCCCGGCCACAATTTACACTCTACACACATAATTTCCGCCACGTTTGTAGACGAGCTCATCCTCGATCTCATCATCTGCTTAAAATATCAGAGTGACTTACAGAATTTAAACTCTGAGCCTCTAAGTGCGGCCACGTCTGTCTCTGTTCCTCATTGAGTCCAATACAAATATTTTCTGAGAGAAGCAGAACGGCCTGATGTTTTAAAACTGCCAGCGTCGCCAAAATATTTACTGTAGAAACACCAAATCGTACCAAAATTTTCAGTAAGTCCTTAGAGCAACGTTGATCTGTGTTTTGTTCTGATAGGAGTTACCGTTTTGTCATGCTAAGCCTAATTGTGAGACCGGTACAGAGGCAGAAAATGGCTCTTTTTCTCCACGTTTCTGTCTGTCTCAGCCTGCGGGGGCCCCTATCGCCGTGGTAACCTCTTTGATCCTCAGGCCAGAGCTCGTTAACTTCATAAACAATCCACCTGGCGCTCGTTTAAATGTTTATAAACACAGACACAGCTAAATCAGACTGACACAGGATGCAGCTACTAACTAACTATGTGTCAAGTCAGTCACACACACACACACAGACTCTAGAGCCAGCTTCATGTGATTACAGTCACACACACACACACACACACACACACAGTTAACCTAATGTGGTTACAGCTCCTCCATATCAGTGCTTATAGAAAGATGATCATGTGTCTGATCAGCTCTGTCTTGACCTTAAGATCGTGGGTTTGATTCCCATGTTGACAGAGATGGCACAACCCGCAGTAGCTCCCGTGGCCCATTCAAAATTTCCCGAGAGGAAATTTTCTAGTTTTTATTGTGATACCTTTTTTATTGGATTTTTAAAAAAATATTTTGTTAAAGAAAACTTTTTTGTTAAAGAAAGAAAATGAAAAACATAGAATAATTGATTGTTTTGGATCAGTTTTTTAGAAAATAGATTGAAGTTTCTCAAATCTGAATAGGCTATTTGTCTCAGGAAACATTTGATTGCAGTGATTCTCAATATTTCCTCAATATTTTTTTGTCAATGCCATTTAAATTTGTTGTATTATTTAAGATATCAGATGACATATAGAATCAAAGGTAAATAGGCCTACCTATTTCAGAGAGAAATGTGATTTCTTTTTCTCATCAATGTGGAAGAATAGCAAAAAAAATTGGCCACATCTGTATATTTATGTATATTTATTTAATTTATTTACTTCTCATAAAAAAAACTAAAAAAAACTAGTCTTTGGAATAACCTGAGTTTGGAAAGGTTGTAGCCTACTTCACCTCCCCATCTTGCAACAAAACACACAAAAAAATACGAAATTTCTTCAAAACGTTTTGTGTGTCACCATAATAAGTCATTTCAAACACACATTTGCTTTGTTGTATCAAATAAATAATCCGCTGCCACAGTGAGGTACACATGTTTATTTACATTTCACATTTTGGATAAATATTATACATTAATACTGTGTACGGTAACAGAAGTGCTGTGTAGCTTTGTGCTGTACAATGACAGACACAGTATGTGTGATAATGGAACTGAACGGACCTCAGGTTATATTAAATATTTACTTCCCTTTAGAAAAACCTAATGATTAACACATCCAAAATAAAAATAAAGATTACAGATATTTAAACTGCAGATATAATGTTATTATGTTATTTTTTTGTACATTATGACATAGAGTTGGTGCACTTTATGGAGATTTATGGGGGGAAGGTCCTGCCTTCAGAGAGACATAAAAACATCTGTATATCCTCTACATCAACAACTCACAGACCGAGGCTCAGCCCCATGACGACACATCTCACCTCTCGAGACAGAAAGTGTTTTACATTTTTTGTTTTCTGCAAAAACCAGAAGCATCGTACTGTACCACAACAAACCTCTGATGGCTCATCTTCACATTATAGATAAAAAAAAAAAATCTTAAATAAAAGGACGCTGGATGAGACGTTAAAGTGGTACAAAGTCCTCGGATGAGATTGTGTTTAGTGGTAAATGAGCTCTGACTTGAGGCTTCACTGCTGCTGCTGCACCCAGATCAGTTCAGGCTCAGCTTCAAAGCTACTGAAAACTTCAAAAAGAAAATCCAGCTGTGAGAATTTAACCATTAAATAAAACAACGACGATCCTCAAGTGCTTTTTGTTCAAAAGTCTGAATCCCAACGAGCTGGAGGAATAATCTGGAGCAAAGGCGTCGGAGCTCTGATGCTCGACTGGCAGGGCGACAGGTCTGGGATCAGCGGGACCTGACGGGCGGCTCCAGCTTGTTGGACAGAGCCGTCAGCACCTGGTCGAACTTGGAGAATCTCAGGGCCTGGTTCTCCGTGGCGCCCCGGCTCCCCCACAGCAGCCTCATCTGGAAGTCGGTCAGGAAGAGCTCCAGCACCTCGGCCTGCTCCTGGAAACCTGCAGCAGCATCGGCAAGACAACAGAACAGGGAGATGTCACAGATGTCCCTTAAATGTCGCACATGTATTTTATAGGGAGATGTCGCAATTTACAGATGTCCCTTAAACGCCGCACATGCAGATTATGGGTAGAAAGATGTCGCAATTTGCAGATGTTCCCTGAACGCCTCACATGCAGATTATTGGTAGATGTCACAATTTACAGATGTTCCCTAAACGCCTCACATACAGATTATTGGTACGTAGATGTCACATTTTACAATTGTTCCCTAAACGCCTCACATGCAGAGTATTGGTAGATATCGCAATTTACAGATGTTCCCTAAACGCCTCACATGCAGAGTATTAGTAGTTGTCGCAATTCACAGATGTTCCCTAAACGCCTCACATGCAGATTATTGGTAGATGTCAGAAAAATGACGTGTTCCCTAAATGCCTCACATGTAGATTATTGGTAGATGTCGCAATTTACAGATGTTCCCTAAAAGCCTCACATGCAGATTATTGGTAGTTATCGCAATTTACAGATGTTCCCTAAAAGCCTCACATGCAGATTATTGGTAGTTATCGCAATTTACAGATGTCCCTTAAACGTTGCACATACAGATTATTGGTAGGTGTCACAATTTACAGATGTTCCCTAAACGCCTCACGGGCAGATTATTGGTAGTTGTCGCAATTTACAGATGTTCCTTGAACGTCTCACAAACAGATTATTGTATCTATGTAGATTTACAAATGTTCCCTAAAGGTCTCACGGGCAGATTGTAGGGAAATGTCACAGTTTACAGATGTTTCCCAAACGCCTCGTAATTAGATTATTGGTAGATCTCACATACAGATTATTGTTAGATGTCACAATTTACAGATGATCCCTAAAGGCCTCACATGCAGATTATTGGTAGATGTCGCAATTTACAAATGTTCCCTAAAGGCCTCACGGGCAGATTATTGGTAGTTGTCGCAATTTACAGATGTTCCCTAAACGCCCCACATGCAAATTGTAGGTAGATGTCACAATTTACAGATGTTCCCTAAACGCCTCACATGCAGATTGGAGGGAGATGTCACAAATTACAATTGTCCTGTAAACGTCTCATATACATATTATCTATAGATGTCACAATTTACAGATGTTACCTAAACGCCTCACATGCAGATTATTGGTAGATAAAGAACTGTTTTCACAGTTCACCTCTGTCTACGTCTCATCCTAATGTGATTTGATCAGTTTGATGAAGCACTGATCAGCACGTTGATCTCTCACCGTGCAGTTTGCTCTCGGCGTTGGATCGGTAGATGCCCCCCAGCTGTGCGATGGTCCTCGCCGCCCCCAGGTGGAACATCACCACGTCCACGCCGACCTCCACTGTCTCCCAGGGCTCCGCCCCCTCGCCCACCGCCACGCTCTTCTCCAGCAGAGAGAGGAGGGGCAGCACGTGGGGGAAGGTGGTGCTGGACAGGGGACAGCTCTCTGGAGGACACACACACACACACAGAGACAGAGTCAGGTGTTGCTCTACAAAGGACCAACAGGTGTGTGTGTGTTGTCGACATGGGCGTAATTTATGGGGGTGTTAGGGGAGTTATAGCCCCCTAAAACAACCAAATCCAGCCAATAAAACCCCAGAATAATCATGCAATTGCAGTGAATGTAAATATCTACAAGCTGGTATGAAGAAGTGGTTGTTTTTACTGATTTAATTTCATTTGCAAGCAACCAAAAGTAACAAATTTAATAACCTTACAACGCTAGTTTGAGAGGCGCTAGAGGACACCACAGAATCAATGTGCTGGTGGGATTTAGCTGATCTGAAAACTGATCGGCTTTTCTCTCTCAGGCCAATTTGGTCTTGTATTAATGCCAAGGTGTGGTAGTGTGCTATGTCCCTAATGCAGTCCTGTCAGAATAAACATGTTAATTTATGAACAACAATATAAAATGCATCAAAATTACTTTGTAGGAGCGCTTCCTGGACGCAAAAAATCTTTTCTTTGAGGTGCTGTTTGGATGGGGCAAATGCATGCTGGTAGAAAAAGAAGAAATATCCAAGGCACTCTCTTTATTGCTACGGCTTGGTCATCTTAATCTTTAAAAGACTCCTACGTGTTTTTCGGCTACACGCCTTCGCCAGGTAGTCAAAAAAGCCCCCAAAAAACAAAACAAAATGCATGACATAAATACCTTTTACTACTGTTACCAACTTGGGAATGCCAAAATAAAGAGGTGAATTAGCCTCAGCCTTTTATCAAAGTTAATGATTTTGCACTCTTCCCCCGCACTTAGATACATGCTGATTTATTTTGATTTAAAAAATAAATCCTTATATGGGCAGAGATCGTAACCCCCCCCCCTCCCTTGATTGGTGTTCACTACCTCTGCCGTCGTTGAGGCTCTTCATGAACGGCCTCAGCGTCTTCTCGTAGAGGATGGCGCCCTCTGTGTGTCGCTGACGTAACGCCATCCAGGTCTGCTCCAGTCGGGTCACCTGACAAAACAGCAGCACTGCAGCGTGAGTATATACGTGTAATGTTGTGTTTGTTTTTCTGTGTTGTTGTTGTTGTTGTTGTTGCTGCTGCTGTTGTTGTTGTTGCTGCTGTGTTTCCACCTGTGGCAGCTCCAGCGCTCTCATGACGGCAGCGAAGCCGAACATGTTTCCCATGGTGCTCTTGAGCTCGGCGGCGATCTGGATGATTTTGTGAAGCAGGCCGGCTCGCTCCTCGTTGGTGCCCGTGCAGCCCAGCACGTCTACGGCCAGCATGATGGCCATGGTCTGAAACCTGCAGCAGCACGGAGGAGGAGGAGGGTTAACGACGTTAACGTTCAGATCTTCACATCAGGAATCTTGGATCTTTAGCAGCAGAGAAACCAGGCTTTCGTTTAGCATGTTAGCTTATTATCCGTAGGCTATTAACCAAGGAAACAAATGATTTTTCCTCTCAACCTCCATTATAAATGTGGAACTGAACTATGAACTTTTAATTTTACAAAGGTGTTTGTGTTGTGTGATAATGCAGGTGATTTTCACTTAAATTATCGGACACCATCTTTTATTCCTGTATCCTAGTTTTAAAATGCAAAAACTAAAAACTAAAGTGAAACTTCTTAAAGGTCCAAATTTTCTACTGTGTTTTATTTTTTGAAGGATTCATTTAAAAATCATATCAGCGTAGTTTTCCATCTCCTCTCTCAGCTTCTCTCTAGAGTTCTAGTAAGAATAGACCGGTCGGTGTCAACCAATCAGAAGAGAGGAAGCTCTGAGCCTCTCTTCTGATTGGTTGACCGTCTTCTGAGTTATTCAATAGAGCAGATTTCAGAATAAAACACTCAGAGAAACCAAATCCTGCAAGTTGTTGGATGAATGGTGGGTCCAGGTGGTGAGGGGGCGGGGCTTAGTTGTGACATCACAAAGTGACAGGAAGTCCTGACGGCTGGTTTTAAGGCTCAGTTTCTGAATACAGGCTGTGTGCATTTCTCTGTGGACTGAGGCCTTGATACTTTCCCAGTATTAATATAGAACCTAGAGCTGCTTTATAATCACACTACACATGGACATCTACCTTTATACTGTATGGAGCTTTAACACAAACATCTACCTTTATACTGTATGGAGCTTTAACACAAACATCTACCTTTATACTGTATGGAGCTTTAACACAAACATCTACCTTTATACCGTATGGAGCTTTAACACAAACATCTACCTTTATACCGTATGGAGCTTTAACACAAACATCTACCTTTATACCGTATGGAGCTTTACATGTATTTGCAGTGTGACCAGTTCCTCCTCACCTCTCCAGCAGGTCCAGTCTCAGCTGTTGACCGTGCGGCAGCGTTAGCAGCTCCATGCCCGACGTGACTCCCATCATCCTCTGCTTCTCCGGAGTCACATCCAGGATCCTGGCAACCTGGGAAAACACAAACACGGACGTTGGCTGTTGGACAACAGACATCACACAATCAAATATTGACTCTTCTTCTGTGGGTGGATACAGTAGTTGCACTGGTTGCTATTTGTCTATACTTTTTAAATATTTATTGGCTGCTATCTCTATCTTTTTATGAGTATCCATCTATCTATCCATCCCTTTCTTTCTTTCATTTCTTTCTTTCTTGTCAAGGTGTGAAGGCTGATGCACACCTAAAAAAATCTTGAAGAGACCCTTTTTGCTTCTGTTCATTTCTTTCTT
Organism: Trachurus trachurus; assembly: GCF_905171665.1. NCBI lineage: Eukaryota > Metazoa > Chordata > Actinopteri > Carangiformes > Carangidae > Trachurus > Trachurus trachurus. The sequence goes on along the minus strand of NC_139895.1, from coordinate 6,130,925 downwards.
TCTTTCTTTCTTTCTTTCTTTCTTTCTTTCTTTCTTTCTTTCTTTCTTTCTTTCTTTCTTTCTTTCTTTCTTTCTTTCTTTCTTTCAATAAATCTATCTATCTATCTATCTATCTATCTATCTATCTATCTATCTATCTATCTATCTATCTATCTATCTATCTATCTATCTATCTATCTATCTATCTATCTATCTATCTATCTCTTTCTTCTATCTACCTATACCTTTCTTTCTTTCTTTCTTTCTTTCTTTCTTTCTTCTATCTACCTATACCTTTCTTTCTTTCTTTCTTTCTTTCTTTCTTTCTTTCTTTCTCTTTCTATCTATCTATCTATCTATCTATCTATCTATCTATCTATCTATCTATCTATCTATCTATCTATCTATCTATCTATCTACATTAGGCACTACCAGTTCCCAGTGTGCACTTTTAGTCAGCACAGAGCAACACCAGCATCTACTTAATCAAATATCAAATATTATAATTAAGTAAAATCAAATATTGACTCTTCTTATGTGGTTGTGTCTCTTGATCTGACTCTATTCCCACGTTTTTGCCGTCAGATCATCCGTCTGCTGCGTCTGGAAGTGAGCGGTGAGTCCAACTTCACATTGATATTGATACTGTAGTAGATTAGTTAATTGACAGTACTGTACCATGCAGTCGGCCTTGGTGATGTGCTTGGCCGCCGTCCGGGGGTCGACCTCGGCCAGAAGCTCCTTCACCCTCCGCAGAATGCTCACCTACAAAACAAATGAACTTTTAAAAAACTACTCAAGGCTCACCTAATGCAGCTGACCATATGACTGGGAATTCATTATTGGTATTACAATTAGGATTACTATGATAGTAGTGAAAGAAAATATATTACAAATGTAGGGCATTACAGTAATATATGATATGTATGAATTATGATGTTTTTGAAATATTGTGGGAGTATGCATGTATAAATTGATGTGTGAGTGTGTGTGCATGTGTATTGTTGTTGATATTGTTGTTTTTATTATAAGTGTTTATTATATGTGAAGTGTAGTTATGACTGGAATGTATGACTGTATGTATTGATGTCTGGGTATATCATTGATGTTACACTGTACTATGTACCCTACACTGCAAAAACTCAAAATCTTACCAAGAATATTTGTCTTATTTCTAGTCAAAAATGAAATTTCTAGTCAAAACACATCTCATTATACTTAAAATAAGACACATCACATTAAAAGGTAGCTTGTTTATAGACACGTTTTACTTCGTTCAAGCATATTTTCACTTGAAATAAGTGGAAAATCTGACAGTGGATCAAGTTTTTCTTTCTTTTTACAAGTACAAAAAAACTGCTTTCACTGGCAGATTTTTCTACTTATTTCAAGTGAAAATATGCTTGAAAGAAGTAAAAAGTGTCTAAAAACAAGTTCATTTTTAGGTGATGAGTCTTATTTTAAGCGGAAAAGAGATTAGTTTTGACTAGAAATTAGACATTTTGACAAGAAATAAGACAAATATTCTGATTCTGATTTTGAGTTTTTGCAGTGTATGGACCCCAGGAAGACGCCAAGGTGGCGGCTAATGGGGATCCATCTAATAAACAATAAACAATAAACAATAAACCTCCAGCGGCTTGTTCTCCCGGGGCATCAGCGGCGACCGGTACCCGCTCGGCCTAAAGGAAGAGACCGTCTCCACCACTGGAGAGAAGAACGCGCTCCCGTTCCCGACGACGTCTTCCCCCCTCAGCGCGGGGTCGAGGCCCGGCGGCGACCCCTCCTCCACCCGCAGCCGCTCCACGTAGCTCTGAGGGCCGGGGTACAGCTCCGTGTAGCAGCTGCCATCGGTGTCGGAGGAGAAGGAGAAGGAGGAGAGGGAGGGGGAGGGGGAGTCCTGGGAGGTCGCGGGCCGGTCGTGGGACGGGGACGGGGACGGAGCCACGCTGGCCGCACGGCTACTGCAGGGGCTTCTGGAGAGCGGCGCTGCAGATGGAGGAAAAAGAGAGAAGTGTTAATGGAAAATTCCTGTTTTTCTCCATTGGTTTGGCTCATATCTTGAAACAGAAATTACATCCTCAAAACAACATGGACAAACCCCCAAACCACTTGGCAATTGTTCACAACAGAATTGAATTTCTCATTGATTTCATCAAATTGCAAATGTCTCAGTGCATCTTTGTTAATTAATAATGATAAGTAGCCTACATTTAGCACAATTTCCAAGTGAATAGATCTTGTTGATCTAAACTGATTGATTATTCTCAGTCTATTAGTTGTTCTCTCCAAAACATGTCAGCATCATTTTATTCTATAAGTCATATGACATGAGCAATAGTCTGTTCAATTGTCATTATACCATGAATACCATATTTTTTATTTACAGCACTGTAGGCTACATGCAATTTTGCTTTTTTTGTGCTGAACTAGAAAACTGTTTTACCAAACGATCTTAGAGTTTTAAGAATGTAATTTCTATTTCAAGAACCAATTGAGAAAAACTGTAAAACAGATGTAAAAAATAAAAAGCTGGAACAGTCGCTAACAAAGAAACAGGAAAAACAAGGCATTGTTAGGGGACTACTTTCAGTGGTGGATTAATCCACAGTTGGTGTTTTCATGAGAATTTGAAATTTAATTTAATTCAAAATAATTGTTAAATTAAATAAAGAATGACTTTCCTTTGTCATGCATTTTATTTTATTTATATTATTTTATGTTTATTAGAATATGAAACTTTTTAAATGCAGTTCGTCTTATTTCGTCACCTCAAGCCTCTGTGCTTGCGATTGATTTTTCTCATTTTAAAGTCGGTGAGAAAGGTTGTGTACACACACACACACACACACACGTGTTTGATTACACAATATGTTGACTTTCAACTTATATCACAATGACTTTGCCCGTCATCATAACCAACAGCACTTTATCTCCTATAGGTGTAAGGTTAAGATTTTCATAATTTGACTCTTATCTCTTCACGTTCACATCTATTTCCATAATTTCTATAATGTATTCAAACCAGATTAAAAAAAAAAAGATTTAATCTATTCTTTGAGCTTCCTCTGAGTCTGTTTTATTCATTTAGTCTATAAAAAGTCTTGCCAAAATAAAAGCACATGGAAGCTGCTGGAGCTGAGATAGCATATACTAAACTAAAAATCATTAACTTAAAGGACAAAGAGGAAGAAACAAATAGGAACAAATGTCTCTCTCGTCACTTTAGTTTGCCTTTGTCCCATTTGAACCTGCAGCCACAGCTAGATCTTATCTCAGTACTACATCAAAAGTTCAGGTTCAGCGTTGAGCAACACGAGTCTCTCTTATTCAGCCCCGCCTTGTGTAACTAACCTGCTGCTACGCACACACAGGATTACATGAGCACTGAACTATAACATGTAAATCTGCAGGAATGGCGGGAGCTTAGTTTAGTTTATTTAGATCCCCATTAGCTTTTGCAAAAAAGCAGCTATTCTTCCTGGGGTCTTTTCATTTTCATAAGTGACCATACAGAAAAGACACATGCCTTATACATACAAAATGAAAAATACATATATAAAACACATACTTAATACATACAAATACACACAGAACAATAACCCTAACCCTGCTGGATGCAAAAACAAGGAGCTCATCAAACGATCAAGACCAGGGAGAGTCATGCAACCAGCGCCTCATTAGCCTAATAGCCTTTACATTATTCTAAAGCTGATCTGTGCAGAGTGTGGTGTTGTTGTTGTGGCTGCACTTGAATGAAATTTTGATCTTTAAAGGACACATCTAACATCCTGTCATTCTCTTGCAGAAATGTACCAAACTGCCTTGGTGACGATGGCAGCGCTGCTCTGCTCTTCAGCCCTGGTTAATGGAGGGAAGGTCTTGGTGTTCCCCCTGGACGGAAGCCACTGGGTCAACATGAATGTCCTCGTTGAGGAGCTTCACTCCAGAGGCCATGAGGTCACAGTGCTGGTCCCAATGGACACCTGGTACATCAAGTTAGAGTCTCCGCACTACAAAACCATTGCTGTGAATGCCTCTGTCGGTTACGACGAGGAAGGCTTTGGGTCATTTTGCACCAAAATGCTGAACTTGCGTCTGCAAGGTGCCTCGATCTGGACTTGGATGTCTGTGGAGTACGAACTGATGTTCAAGTTCACTGAGATGCATAAGAAGGTGCTTGAGATGGTTGGGGAGATGTTTGACGATGACAAAATGATGCAGAGTCTCCGCGATGCCAAGTTTGATCTGCTCCTGACCGATCCATTGATTGGTGGAGGGGTTTTTCTGGGTCACCGTTTGGGTCTTCCACTTGTCTTCAATGTGAGGTGGACTATTCAGGGTGAAGGACATCAAGCAATCGCACCAACCCCATTGTCCTACGTCCCCATACTATGGGCAGAACTGACTGACAAGATGACATTTACTCAGCGGCTCCAGAACTTCTTTTATTATTTGTTAACATGTTTTCGTATCTGCATTGTAGACTCAATTTACAAACCTTTTGTCCTTCGTTACTTTGGGAGCGATGTACATTACATGGAGCTGTTCCAAGCTGCAGACATCTGGCTGATGAGGAACGACTTTACCTTCGAGTTCCCACGACCCACGATGCCAAACATCGTCTACATGTCGGGGTTTCAGTGCAAGCCCTCCAAGCCCTTGCCCAAAGAGCTGGAGGAGTTCGTCCAGAGCTCCGGGGAACACGGCGTCATCGTCATGACACTGGGAACCCTGGTGGCGCAACTTCCCGAGGACATTGCCGAGGCAATCGCTGCCGCTTTCGCCCAACTTCCTCAGAAGGTCATCTGGAGGCACAAAGGAAAACGGCCGTCCACCCTCGGCAACAACACTTTACTCTTAGACTGGCTGCCTCAAAACGACCTCCTGGGTCACCCCAAGACCAGAGTGTTCGTGGCCCACGGAGGCACCAACGGCATGCAGGAGGCCATCTACCACGGCGTCCCCCTGGTTGGCCTGCCCCTCATGTTCGACCAGCCCGACAACTTCTCCAGGATGAAAGCCAGAGGTGTGGCCAAAGTCGTGGACATCGGAACGCTGGACAAAGACAACTTCCTGGAGGCGGTCAAGGAGGTGCTCTACGAGCCGAGCTACAGGGAGAAGATGAAGACGCTGTCCAACCTCCACAGGGATCAGCCCATGAAACCGCTGGACCGCGCCATGTTCTGGATCGAGTTCGTCATGAGGCACAAAGGTGCTCCACACCTCAGGACAGAGTCTTACAAGATGTCGGCCATCCAGTACTACCTGATCGACGTGGTGGCCTTTCTGCTGGCAGTAAATTTGCTCGTGTTGACCCTTTTTATCTGTGCAACAAAATTTTTGTGGCAGACAGTGTTTTCTAGAAGCAAAGTAAAGAAGGAATGAAGGACGCACTGCTCGGGCGCAGCAAGTGTGAACTGAAAACAAACACACACCTAACATCTGGTCATGAACTCCAGACAAAGAGGTTGTGCTTCTGTTTTGTGTCATTTTCTCATTTAGTATTTTCATTTTTTCAAATATCTGAGGATTTTATTGTTATTACAGCCAATTTGACCCCATGTTGTCACATCATTTGATAATATTTGGTATTTTACATACAACTGGTGTATTCATTTATGAGTTATGGCCAAAATTGGGTTTTCTTTTTGAGATTACAGTATAATGACCTTTGAGTGAACATTTGAGTCACATTTCTGCAGGTCATCTGCGTTGTGTTACAATGTATACAAATATTAATTGTTATTATAATGATAAATGATAATCAGCAACATTTCCTCCATTAGCTCCACCCTTCATACTAAAGCAGTGCATTCTGTACATGTCGCTTTTTTGCCAGTGGAATCTTTCAGTGCAACATAAAAACATTAAATAATAACAACTTTATTGAAAAGTAATTTTCAAAATAAAGTTACAAAAACTGAAATGTTGCCATACTGAGGTTTCTCTACGTAACATTACAAACCCATTCAACTCCTTCAATGTAAGACAAATCTGTGCTTCATATGAGCAAATACTTTATGCAGTCAGAACCATGACAGCTTCCTGAACACATCAAAAGTCCAGGCTGAGCGTTCAACACGTGAGTCTCTTTGATTCATCCCTACCTTGTGTAACTGACCTGCTGCTGCTGCTGCACACACATACACACACACACACACACACACACACACACACACACACACACACACTCTGCTCTGAACTGTTATGAACTTTGGTGCTATAACATGCCAATCCTCAGGAAGGGAGGGAGGGTGAGAGGGAGGGAGGCTGCTGGATGCAAAAACAAGGAGCTCGTGCTGAAACGTGAGCTGCTCAGTTCACATCAAACCATCGAGAGGAGGGAGAGTCGCTCAACCAGCACGACCAGCGCCTCATCAGCCGGTACGTCTACCTAAAACTGATGTATCCGTTGCAGTAGTGACGAGTGTCACCGTGATGTTTATGCGCACGAGTGGAGCCAGAGTCGTTGCAACTTGCAGATGTGGAGTTGCCGAGCCAGAGGGCGAATTCCAGGTGTTTCTCATTGACAAGCTCAACAACAGGACGGAGCTTTATGAGTAGAAGACTTGTGCTTGTTGTTTCTAAACTGTGAGAAGAAAAACCTAAAGTGTAGAAGTTTGGATAAAGCAACCTCGGGATTTGCAAGTGAGACAGATAAAAAAAAAAAATACGTTTTATGTAACTACAGCAAGAACGCAGAGGAAATCAGATGTTATCAGCTCTAATGTTTCCTGTTTGTGAAAACGTAGGAACTGCCCACATGTTCTGACTTGTATCTCTTTATTTAGAGAGAACATGTGCTTGTATTTAGGACTGGTAATCTTTGGTTAATTAAAAAAAGGAAAGGACACTTAATTTTTATTTCAAAAAATGTGCCAAAAATGTGAATTTGTCAGTTTCAGAACTGTTTTTAACCTTATTCTTATTTCAATTCTCATTATCTTTATTTGTGGTGGTATCTTTAAGAAGCCTGGGACAAAATAGCATCAACATTATTATGGCTCTAATTATTCTTCAAGCAAGATACTTAAAAGTTCCTTCAAACTTTAAAGGCTACTGCTGTTAAATCACCTTTTCCAGTCTGTCGCCAGTCTTTAATGGTGCTCTACACACATGAACACAAAACTGTGAAATCTGAGAGCTTCTACTAAACACAAACAGCTTTTCTAACCCTCTGGGGTCTTAGCAGCAGGAATTCCCACTGTGTGTAGTTATGCAATCAGGAAACTATAACAGAGCTGAGGGGAAGATGGAAGATTACGTAAGCACTGGAGTGGTGTGCCTCAGTTTGCTGACAAAATAATGAAAACCCTTTGTGGAAAAAGACCTCTTGTAGAGTGTGGTGTTGTTGTTGTGGCTGTACTTGAATGACACTTTGATCTTTAAAGAACACATCTAACATCCAGACGTTCTCTTGCAGAAATGTACCAAACTGCCTTGGTGACGATGGTAGCGCTGCTCTGCTCTTCAGCCCTGGTGAATGGAGGGAAGGTCTTGGTGTTCCCCCTGGACGGAAGCCACTGGGTCAACATGAATGTCCTCGTTGAGGAGCTTCACTCCAGAGGCCATGAGGTCACAGTGCTGGTCCCATTGGACACCTGGTACATCAAGTTAGAGTCTCCACACTACAAAACCATCGCCATGAACTCCTCTGCCGGTTTTGATAAGGAACGCTTTGGGTCTTTTTGCATCACACTGCTGAACTTGCGTCGGCAAGGTGCCTCGATCTGGGCTAAGATGTCTGCGGAGTACGAACTGTTGGTCCACTTCACTGAGATGCATACGAAGGTGCTTCATATGATTGGAGAGATGTTTGATGATGACAAAATGATGCAGAGTCTCCGCGATGCCAAGTATGATCTGCTCCTGACCGATCCAGCGGTTGGTGGAGGGGTTCTTCTGGGTCACCGTTTGGGTCTTCCACTTGTCTTCAATGTGAGGTGGACTATTCAGGGTGAAGGACATCAAGCAATCGCACCAACCCCATTGTCCTACGTCCCCATACCAGGGGCAGAGCTGACTGACAAGATGACATTTACTCAGCGAATCAAGAACTTTGTTCACTACTTGTTCACACGTTTTCAAGTTGCCTGGATCACAGACTCAAATTACAAACCTTTTGTCCTTCGTTACTTTGGGAGCGATGTACATTACATGGAGCTGTTCCAAGCTGCAGACATCTGGCTGATGAGGAACGACTTTACCTTCGAGTTCCCACGACCCACGATGCCGAATGTCGTCTACATGTCGGGGTTTCAGTGCAAGCCCTCCAAGCCCTTGCCCAAAGAGCTGGAGGAGTTCGTCCAGAGCTCCGGGGAACACGGCGTCATCGTCATGACACTGGGAACCCTGGTGGCCCGACTTCCCGAGGACATTGCCGAGGATATCGCTGCTGCTTTCGCCCAACTTCCTCAGAAGGTCATCTGGAGGCACAAAGGAAAACGGCCGTCCACCCTCGGTAACAACACTTTACTCTTAGACTGGCTGCCTCAAAACGACCTCCTGGGTCACCCCAAGACCAGAGTGTTCGTGGCCCACGGAGGCACCAACGGCATGCAGGAGGCCATCTACCACGGCGTCCCCCTGGTCGGCCTGCCCCTCATGTTCGACCAGCCCGACAACTTCTCCAGGATGAAAGCCAGAGGTGTGGCCAAAGTCGTGGACATCGGAACGCTGGACAAAGACAACTTCCTGGAGGCGGTCAAGGAGGTGCTCTACGAGCCGAGCTACAGGGAGAAGATGAAGACGCTGTCCAACCTCCACAGGGATCAGCCCATGAAACCACTGGACCGCGCCATGTTCTGGATCGAGTTCGTCATGAGGCACAAAGGTGCTCCACACCTCAGGACAGAGTCTTACAAGATGTCGGCCATCCAGTACCACCTGATCGACGTGGTGGCCTTTCTGCTGGCAGTAAATTTGCTTGTGTTGACCCTTTTTATCTGTGCTACAAAGTTTTTATGGCGGAGAGTGTTTTCTAGAAGCAAAGCAAAGAAGGAATGAAGGACGCGCTGCTTGAAGTGCAAACTGTTTCATTTTTTTTTCAAGAGATTTTTCAATGTTTCACTGAAAACAAACACACACCTCACAACTGATCAACTATTGTGTTTCTGTTTTCTATCTGTTTTCTTATTTAGCCATATGCCTCAAACACGTGTGAATAGATTTACAATGCAATCTAATCTGAGCCAAGAAATTCGTTTTTAGTTCAGAAGGAAGTTTCCTTTTTTTTTGAAGGATTCTGAATAGTTTTCCTATTCTTAAAATAAAACAAATGGCACATGTATCCTGTGATTGTCTATTTCTAAGACTGTCATCTTAACAGTAATAAAAGAATAATGAAAATAACTTATTGAAGTTTTTATGAAGGGTTTGGTCTCATCTGCTTCACAACAGCGGAAGTCACTTTTTACAATCTGTGGTTATATTGTCATTTTGGTTTTTGGTGAGTCAAAACTGTGGAAACTCTCATGATTGCTACAACAGTTTTTTCTCAAGAAATATCTACAATACACGTATGTGTTTGGGAAGGTCTCTGGCTGATTGCTGTCTTCAAGATTTTTAACGGATTGCAGTAGTTTGAGAGGTTTGCTGAGGCCAAATCTCACTCAGCTCTGGTTCTGCTTCTTTTTATTTATACTTACCTCCAATGACTCAGGTCTTTTTTTTTCATGCAATTCAACCTCCTGTTTACAAATTCTTCACCCATTGTTCCAGCTGTTTTAGTCACCCATGTGTCAGTTTCCAATGTATTGGAGTAGATTTCAAGTTCCCCAATTTTTCAGCTGTTACACTTAAACATTGAAGGGACATTTCTGCTGCTTCAGCTTTGAGCCTGCAAATTCTGCTTTTCAGCTTGTGCTACATTTTCTCCAGGCAATGTACTTTCGAGTTGAAAGTTAATTTCATTAAAACGTTAAAGTCCGTGTAAAGTGAAATACGCGATTTGATTGAACATAATGAATATGTTAGAATATGGTTCTTGTAGAGCACTGAACTGTGGAGTTTGAGGGTCAAATTGTTTTTGAGGACAAGGATTTCTCAGTTTTTTGGGGCGGGACTAAATAGAGATACTGAGGTAGATAAATCCCAGATAGCTACTGTATAACCCCGCCCCTAACCACTTGACTCCAGCACCACTATATACAGTAAGAGCGACTGCACATAGAAACTTAGCAACTTACACTTAGCAGTGAGGGAAATCATACACAGTCCGGATGAGGCACTGGAGCATCAGGCCAATAGCTAACTGCCGCCAGCAACGGGAGCCTTGACGGCTATACCGCCACAACTATCGCACTAGCGGCAAGCTCCACTAGCGCAGGTTAGAGGAGCCACTCGGCTGCGCTAGCCCCGTTAGCGTCGCTATCAGAGCTAGCGGAGCCACTCGGCTAGCGTGGCCATCGCGGGCCCCGCTAGGCCTGACACCACCGAGCCGTGCTATTGGGGCTAGCGGTGGCAGCCAGCTGTCTTTCAACGCTCCAGCGCCTCACTTACTATTTGCTTTCCTTCCACTGCTCTGTGTGTATCCAAAACATTGAGAATCAGAGCTGGACTCAAGACTCTGAGGCTTAAACCCATAGCTGCTCGGGCACGATGTGACAGTTAGCATCCATTATAGACATCGTTGGGTGGTATTTCATTGACAGCTGAAATTTGACTTAAGTGCACCACACGCCCCCAGCTTCCAGAGCTGAGAGAACTGCTTGATCTTGTCATGATTTTAAAATCTAATTTCATACACAAGGCTAAATGAATTTTTCTAGCATTCAAATTTGGCAAGATGGTTGATAAGACATCCGTTCGGATGTGATTAACAAATCTAGTTTCACTCTACACGGACTTTATGTTTGCCGTTGTACCATTTATCATCCTCATATAAAGTTTTATTTGCTGCGTGAGAAGAGTGTGATAACAGACACAAACACAAGTCTGTGTGTTTACTGGACCAGAGCAGGTGGTGTAAAAGCTTAACAATGGGTATTATCTTAAATAAATGGTGACATATTAAATGACTATTATTGAGTTTGTTGAACAAGAGCTACAGAAGAACAGCAGCTTACTGGTGTCTTCTTACACTCAAGCTTTATTGAAATCAAATTACACTCTCAGGGCAAGTTTAGTTTCGGGTTGAGAAGTATATGTCTCACATTCACTTCCTGTTTTGACAAATTCTAATGATGAGATGATATATTTATTTTAATTGTTTATATTAAAGAACTAAATTACAACACAGATTTCCAGACTGTCACCTCCTTAGCTACCAGAGGAGAGATGTTTCCATATAGGTACCTCACCAATATAAAGACATTTATTATTATTATCACATATAAACTCTTATCTGGATGAGAATATAAGTTTATAAACTGTGTCAAATATGCAAAGTAAAATTTGTATATGTACAGTACATATATCAAAAAATATCTATTACTATTCTTTATGGTTTAACTTGTTACCTTATGTGAATAATGATAAAGGTGTTTAATCAATCCATATATGTGAGTTTATCAGAAACGTAACTTACAGATAAATTATATATGTTTTTCTTACTGATAGGCTATAATATTAATTACAAACATGACTATCTTCCCACTAGACTTTTTATATCAACACATACTATGGGTGATCACAGTATGTTTGTTTACAATTTATTAAGTTTATAATTTAAAGTCAATAAACATATATAGTTTATAAGTGTCCATTAACATTATTATACAACTGCTCTGTGTACATTTAAATTGGAGAAAAGGAAAAACAAATTCATATATACAGCTCACGTCTTTGTTATGGACTTTGTTTTTTGTATATTTGGTGTTGAACTCACTGTTGTTGTTGGTGCTGTACGGAGTCAACAGACACGTTTCTCTGGTCGTCTGCAGAGTCTGATCTTCTCTGCTCACGTCTGCCTCCCTGTGGTGGAGCGAGGAAGGACTGCATGGAGGTGAAAGGAGAGAGAGATGGAGAGATGGAGAGACTGTTTAAGAGAATTTTGTCTTAATCATACCAATGTCCTATGTTTAATGTAAAACACTTTGAACTACTTTCTTTATCTCTTACTGTGCACACATACACATGCGGACCCAAACAGTGTGTCAGTGAAAGCACCACAAGTTCGGTTTAAGAAGACCTGAGTGGAAAAGTTGAGATAAAACCAAACCACAGTCCTGTGTTTGTCATTTTTGCCTGTGAACTAAAACACCAGCGTCCCACTGACCCGTCTGAACCTGTTTATCAGAGACCTGGTGTGGTTTCACCTTTTTACCTTTATGACCTGTATTTAATTCACACAGTTAAACCTCTAAACTGGCTTTTCCCAATCTGTCTCTCTTTTCTCTGTTTTTCTTGTGCTCGGTTTTAAAGACAGTGCTCTAAACAGACTCATTAGGAATCTATTTCTAGTTTCTGTTTTTACTTTAACTGAGAATTTTGCACTTCTGCACACATTATCAGACAAAATAACTAAATTAGTCTGACTACTTTCTGACATTTAACAGAACAAGCAGCAGGGGCGTCTCTAGGATTTTGACACATCCGGGGCTTAGCCCAGAAGAGTTAAGCAGATGCGCGCGCTCCGACATAGACATAGAGACATTCTCCATCACCTGTGAAAAAGGTGAAAACGATGCAATCCCATGACCACAGATCATCAAATGAATGACCCATTTTGAATTTAGTTTGCACCCATGTACTGACATTAGCTAGGTAGGTAACAACACATTGTTTTTCAAACACATTAGCAGCTACAGTAAAAGAGGCAGGCTGTGCAGGATCCCTGTCTGCTAGCTAGTTGCTAAAATCATGCATGAAAAAGAAAATAAACAAAATGGTTCTACTTTCCCCTCTAGAAGAAGCCCAAGCTTAATTATTTTTAGGTACACAATTCTCACACACTACAATTGCATTTACAGACAGATGCTAATAACAACAGATCGTTTTTTCCCCATGTAATATCAACTAGCTGGCTGCTAGCTAGCTAACGTTAGCTACTTCCCTCTAGTAGTTCCAGCTGCAACACTCTCTTCGAAATTATACATTTTTTTACACAATTTCTATTCCCATTACCTCTTTGATTGCTGACCACCTTTGGGGGAAAAACATGGAAATCTTTTTTTGTGACATCTTGTTACACTTCAGCTGCTACTAGTACCCAAAGACAGCTGCAGCTTGCTGTTGTCAAGCCCGTTGTCAAGTGCGCCTGCTGCCTGACGCCGCTGTTTTGGGTGAATGACGTCACGTGCGACCTGGACGTGTTAACCACTTGTGTGCCAAAGACAAAGTAGTGGCTTTAAAAAAAAAATTGTTACTCAAACCTGTCCTAAAACACTGTTTTATCGAAGCATCAACATAAGATAACCGTAGTTTGAGGATGTGATCTTAAAATTAAAAAAAAAAAAAAGGGACAACGAGGAGTTTCTATTTGGTTATAAAACGTTAATGTGGATGAATCTACGCTACTTGTTAATGGGCCCATTTTCGATAAATATATCGTTTTGTCTCTATCGTTATTTTGTTATTATTAGTGGTGGTGGAAATGCTGGGCGAGCCGACCAGCGTTTCCTTACTTTCGGTTTCGCGGACGCTCATGAGAATAACGCCGCCGAATCGCTGTTTATGGTCGGGACTACGACGGTACGTGAACCTCTTTGAACCTCTGACTTTAATTCTTGATGAATGAAAACATGAGTCTGTCTTGCGCCGGTCGAAGAATTTCACGGTGCGCGGAGGCTCATAAATGTAGTGTGAAAACGCTTCGCTTTTCCAAAACTCCTCGTTGTCCCTTTAATATTCGGGGCTAATTAAAAAACATCCGGGGCTTTAGGCATCCAGGTCTTTAGGGGCCTCACCTGCTGGGACACACCCTCTCCTCTGTGCTCTTCTGGCCCGCGGGGCCGGCGGCGGTGCAGAAGGCCGTCTCCAGGTAGCTGAGCGGCAGCGTCCTGTTCACCGGCCGGTGGATCTGAGCTCCGCTCCGCCGGCTCAGAGCCGCCCGGCCGCCCACGTAGAAGTGAACCAGCGCCGGGATGGAGTCGAAGGCCTCGCCCCCCAGGCTGAACTGGATCCGCGTGTAGGTCTCGCCGGACTGAACCACCGTCCTCCTGATGAGGAAGTGAAGCGTCTTCTGCTCCCAGCGGCCGGTGAGGACGAAGTCGCCCGGACTGGACTGAGAGTCTCTGATGAGGAAGTCGCCGTGGTTCAACACCAGACTCTCTGACACCTGTTTTTTATAAAAACAATGTTTTACACGTTTCACTTCACTAAAGCTGTTAGTCCCTAGTGTGCACTTTATGATTTGCGCTCCTGTTTCCCTGCTTTTATTAGTGCATTCTGTCAATTTTTTAAATATTATGGTTATTATGTCCTATTTCAATTAATCTTAATATTGTATCTGTTTAGCACTTTACCTGCCCAGGGACTACAGGCGGAAATTAGCAATTGTTGCTATAACCTGGCTCAAAGCATCTCTTCTTGTTTAACAAGATTAATGTTTTTTGTGCATTGTCCCTGTTTTAAATTAATTAATTCATTCATTCATTCATTCATTCAAAGGTTTTACACAACATTCAGTTTGTGCTGATGTGCTGGTTCCTTCCTGTCACTAAGGAGCTGAGGGGTTTTTCAAAATAAAGCAGATCCCCGAGTGTCAGCCTCCACCCTGAACCAGAGACCATCAAATCACCACCGTCCAAAAGACTGTTCACTGTATCATCACTGTTACTTCATCTGTTTGTTCTTTTTGTACTTTTATGAAAATGGATTTTAAAAAAACAGATGAAGCCTTTAAAGCTGCTGGTTGAACACAGCTCCCTCTGGTGGTCCAGCTCCAACATGACCCCGATTTCTGAGACTTTTGGAGGGAAACAAGATGTTATCCTAATATAGTATATAATCTGGATCAGGAGCTGTTGTTACGCTAACCTATGGGGGCAATTCTATCAACCACAGCAAACACTCAGAAAACAATCAAATATCTATGGTACATGACTGGAATCCTTAGAGACACCACTGAACTCATATAGTTACAGTATAAACAGTATAAACTTTGTGTTTTTGCATGTAGTCACTCACCTCAGATAGTCGAACTCTGAAACATCCTGGAAAGACATTACAAAAATAAACGGTGGAGCAGTGCAGTGGTAATGTCCAAAATATCCCAGACCGTTTATTTTTGTAAAGAAATCATCACAACAAGGAAAGGAAGTGTTTGTTTCTGTGGCGGGGAGAGCAGGCGCTCTGCGATCGGATAGTAATGTCTTTCCAGGATGTTTCAGAGTTAGACTATCTGAGGTGAGTGACTACATGCAAAAACACAAAGATTATACTGTTTATACTGTACACTATATGAGTTCAGTGGTGTCTCGTAAGGATTCCAGTCATGTACCATAGATATTTGATTGTTTTCTGAGTGTTTGTTGTGGTTGAAAGAATTGCCCCCATGGGTTAGCGTTGTCGCTATCCCTAGCGCCGTCTAACCATGGTGTAACTCTGGTTTGCCTGCATCAATTTTAGTCGCGTTTTTTGCTCCAACCAACACTGGGTGACCATCAGGAGTCAGGACAACGATTTAGGGGTCAAAAATGACCGGAATTCTCCTTTAAATGCAACAAAATGCAATTATATAACTAAACTGTAAAAACTTTGTGTATTTTCAAGGGTTTCATTTGCAGTTTTATGTGTGTGTGTGTGTGTGTGTGTGTGTGTGTCGGACCTCCCAGGGGATGTGTCCGTGGTACCAGGCGTGGCTCTTCAGGTTGGTGCCGCTCAGCTTCAGCTCCTCCTCCAGCTGCTTCCTCTGCTGCTCCGACGGCGGCTCCAACCAGAACTTCTCTTTGGAGAACTTAAAGGGCATCACAGGCGCACAGTCAGAAACACACACACACACACACACACACACACACACACACACACAGACACACACACAAACAACAACAACTTTAGAGCATCACGGAGCCTCTGCTGCACCTTCCTCTCGCCTGGATCAACACCATCAGACTCTGCGAGAACAAGCATTGTGGGTAAATCTAGTGAAACTGCAGCTCCCAGTGTGTTTTAATAGAGGACAGAGTGGTGGGGTGTAGGGGTGGAGAGGGGGGGGCAAGTTTTGGCATTCCCACACTGGCATCCACACTTGGCGGCACCAGGGGCCCGAGACCCGTCCCAGACCCATGCTGGATGGAGTCTTGGCCTCGTCGCCGTGGCAACGTCATTGTGCGACGGGGGTCATCACTCAGCAGAGCTTTGTCTGTCCCGTCTTTAGTTTATACACACACACAAAACCAAAAAAAAAAAGAGAAGAAGCTACTGTATATCATGAGTTTACAACGAGGACAGGCTGGGAATGCTTTTGTCTGTTGAACACACACACGCACGCACACAAGACACGCACACACACGCACACACTGCTCTCTTACTGTTATGTAGGTGCCCTCTTGCTTTGACAAAGTGGTTTGCCCCACTCAACTGTTAATCAAGGGCTTGGCGTCGGGCCAGGGCCACTTCCAAAACAAAACAGGAGTGTGTGTGTGTGTGTGTGTGTGTGTGTGTGTGTGTGTGTGTGTGTGTGTGTGTCTATGTGTGTGTGTTTGTGTATGTTTGTGTGTGTATGTCTGCCATAGTCTATTTTTGGTGACAAATTGGGGACGGTAAAAGCTGTGCCCCTAATTGGAAAACCGATGTATTTTGGGTCAGTGGTGAGTCCAGGAAATGGATGTAAGTCAATGAAATGTCTGCAAAAGTGACCTATGACATCATGTGTGTGTGTGTGTATGTGTGTGTGTGTGTGTGTGTGTGTGTGTGTGTGTGTGTGGGGGGGGGGGGGGTGAAGACCTGGAAGCCCCTAATGAATGGCTTTAATTTCATTAGCATTATCGTTCAATGCCAGCTTGTCCCATTCAGACGAGTGTGTTTGTCAAGTATCCAATTATAAGTCAATGAACTGGAAACTCTCTCGCGCCTCTCTCCTCTCCACCTTTTCCAGGCAAGAGCCGCCGGCCCGAATCGAGGCCGGCGCGGTCGCCATTGGCAACCGGTGCAAGCTTCAAAGCGTTTGCCACGGCAGAGGGCCACATTCCCAGAGTTCGGTCTGGAGGCCCGGCCTGATCGAATTAGAGAACCTGCGTGCCCGTGTGCGCAAGGATCAGAAGAAACGAGCTCCGAGCGAAGCTCTGCTGAAGAGCGACTTGTCCGACAAAAAGGGAAGCGAGAGTGTTGGAGGAAACTAGAGCTGAGGCCGTGTAGAAAACAAACTCACCTTTACATACTCTCCGCTGCTGTCTGTCAAGACTTGGCGGCTGAAACACAAAAAGAAACACGAGTTAGAGGAGGTCACATGACACAGACTGGAGAATACATACATCCTCTGATAGGAAGATGAAGGAGGAGGAGTAGAAGAAAAAGAAGAAGGATGAATGGAGGTAGATAAGTCGATTATGAAGAGGTCAGTAGGCAGGTAGGCAGTTGGTCGGTAGGTAAGGTAGTTCGATAGGTCAGTAGGCAGGGAGATAATAGGTAGGTAAATCGGTCAGTCTGTGGGTAAGTAGGTAGGTCTCTGTTGGTTAGCAGGTAGTGGGGTAGGACAGGTAGATGAGTAGGTAGGTCCTTAGGCAGGTAGATCATAGTTGGGTATATAGGTAGGGAACTTGTCTTAAGGTATGATGGTTTGCAAGCTGAACGGACTATAGGTAGTTCGATAGGTCAGTCGGCAGGTAGATAATAGGTAGGTAGGTCGGTCAGACAGCTAGGTAGATAATGTGGCTAAAGGTAGGTAGTCAGATCATAGACGGGTCAGGAAATTGGTCTGTAGGTATGATGGTTTATAAGCTGGATGGTCTGTAGGTAAGTCAGTAGGCAGGTAGATCGTAGGTACAGAGGTCAGTCGGTACAGTTGGTCAGTCAGTCTGTAGGTAGGTATGTAGGTCTTTTGGTTAGCAGGTAGGGAGGTTGGTCAGATGCAGCTGGTCTGAAAGTCAGTCAGTCTGTAGGTAGGTATAGGGTCAGTAGATAGGCTGGACAGGAGGCAGGCTGATAGGTAAACAGCTCGTCTGAAGGTACAGTATGGCAGTAGGTAGGTAGATCAGTGGATATGACGTTAAGTAGGTCTGTTGCTTGGTAGGTAGGTCAATCAGCCAGTCCGTAGGTAGGTTGGTAACAACAGTAGCCTATATGTCAGTGGCTATGATGGTTGGTAGGCAGGGATGTCGATCTGTAGGTAGCCCGAAAGGTAGAGTTAAATTGATAGGTAGGTAGGTAGGTAGGTAGGTAGGTAGGTAGGTTGGTCAGTTGCAGTTAAATTGTTATCAAAACACCTGTCAGGACCAGATTACAGATGAACACCACAAACTGAGAATGGACTAAGATTAAGAACAGACAACTGTTATTTAACAGAGTGAAGATTGGCCCGTAGGTCTGTAGAAAATAACAAATTAAGATATGAGATAATTATGATTCTTTGGCACATCATTTATCAAGCATCAAATACTCTGTAGTGACAGAGGCTTTACTTTACCGACTGATGTCAGCTAAAGGCTAACATTAGCATGCTAATTTAGACCAGAGAGAACTAACCCTACCTGCTGGTGCTAACGCTAACGTTGCTAAAGAACTGTGTGAACTGCGTGAACTCTGTTATTGGTTTCGTAACATTTCCTCCTGCACTTGCAACTAAAACTGAAAACCTTGTTCTCCATCTGTGAATCACCATGATTTGTTCTGGCTGCAGATATTTTAGGATTTCATCAGGTTTATATTTCACATTTATAATTTAATGGGCTCAGACAGCTCTTGGGTTGTTGTGCGAGTTGTTCTTACTGTTAGATTTTTGCATTAGAAATTACATTTGTCGTTTGATTATGACTATTTCTGTCTTTATTTCTGACTTTTGATTTGATTTAATTACTGTCTCTGTTTTCCCAGTAATTAAGAGGGTAATGATTCTCTCAAGGGAGCTTCACAGTAAATCATTAAGAAAGATTGGGGACTATAAAGTAGGGCCCGACCGATTTATCGGCGAGCCGATTAAATCGGCCGATTATAGCCCGTTTGAGAATAATCGGTAATCGGCCAAAACTCGTCGATTGTCGCCGATATTTTCAGAAATAAAATGCAGGGAATAAGACTTGGTTTTACTTTGAAAATGTTCCCCCATTTAAAAAGATCCCTGACATTAGGCTGTTTATCCTGTAGAGGGCGCATCCAACTCCATCCACTATCCACTAACCACCTCACACACAGCAGAGTGACTGATCTGCAACAGGACACGCTCTGCCATAGCCTTGTCACTCACACAGCTTATTATTAACAACTTGATTAACTGTTAACTGTCTCAAAACCAGTGTTGCCCCTGGCTTTCTTTTTACTTTTTTATTTTTATTTTTATTTTTTACCGCGGTCGGGTTGTGAATTAATTAATTAATGCTCGTGACTCCGGCCGTGTTGGGTCCGAGATTCAACAAGCCGGTCGGGTTTTACCGGCAGTATGCCCGTTTATCACCTATAAACACAGTAGATGAGGTGGGTGAGTGACTGAGCTCAGGCTGCGTAAGACGGGGTTGGGGGGGGGGGTCTCTGACTGCAGCGGGAGTATCATGTCTCTGCTCCGTTACACTGAGACTGGCCACCGGTGAGCGCTTTTGAGACCGGCTAGTCGTTGAAAACAGCGGTGATAAGTGCTTCCACTTCAAGATCAACTAACCAGAAACTTTTGGAACAACATTGGAAAAAGTCGCTTTTGATAAAAAAAAAATTAAAAAAAAGAGAGAGAGAGAGAGACCACCGTGCCGTGTAAAAACAACAACAACAAAAAAGTGTCACGTGTCATGACTTCCTGTATCTGGCCCTTCAAAATAAAAGCCCTATAGCTTCCTACAGTTCAGTCATATTGATTTTGACAAGACAGGGCTCCAAATGTTGTTTTCAGTGCTTGGTATACTATTTGGGGGCAGCCCTAATTTATATATTATATAAAATATATAGATATTACTTAAATTAATACAATTTTAAAACTTTATTTAAAAAAAAAAATAATCGGCCGATTAATCGGTTATCGGATTTTTTCCCCCCTAATAATCGGCATCGGCATCGGCCCCAAAAAATCCATATCGGTCAGGCCCTACTATAAAGCAACATTTCAACTTTACACCTGAGTCATAGCCTACTATTCAGTGAAATCTGCTTCATCAGAACTGCGTGGTTTGACTGGGTCATGGTGACAGTGGCATCACCATGGTAACCTGTGCCAAAACAACCTGGCAACCCTGATAAGCTTCATCTTGGGATTTTTACTGTGGTTGCTATGACGCAAAATTTGACTTCACTTTTTTTCCCAACAACATTGACCAAAGAGTTTCAGAAACCAAATATGTCAAAAGGTTGATAAATAAAAAAAAATGTTACTTGAATAAAGGTGATTACGTGAGTTTAATTTAAAGTTAAAGCAACTGTCAGGTTGTCAAGATATAAACCAAAACAGATTTTGGTTTATATCTTCAAAAACTACTTCTGTCTTCAACGGATGAGCTGACTGAATTTACTACTGATTCATTTTCCAAAGAGACATCTATAAACAGCGTTTTTATTTAAATCAAACCAAATCACAATAAAAGGTCCAATAGTTCAGTCTTTTAGGGACTATAAAATAACATGTGTTTCTTCTGCTGTGTTTTATTTTGAAATGTTGATCCATGAGAAGATCTAAAAACCATCTCAGTGTAGTTTTCCGTCTCCTCTCTCAGCTTCTCTCTGGAGCTCTAGTAACAACGGGTTGATTTCAGCCAATCAGAAGAGAGGAGGCTCTGAGCCTCTCTTCTTAATTGGCCGACTGTTTTCTGAGAGATCCAAAAAAAGATCCAAAAAATAGAGCAGATTTCAGAATAAAACACTCAGATAATCCTGGAAGTGTTGGATGGAGGGTCCGGGTGGTGAGGGGGTGTGGCTTTGGGTGACTGCTTTGTTGTGACATCACAAAGTAACAGGAAGTCCCGACGGCTGGTTTTAAAGTAGCACTATCCATTTTCCAATTCTTAGTTCAGCCACTAGATGGGACCAGTGGTGCAGCGTGTCAGATATAAACATCCTCGTCATCTTTACATAGCGCTTCTGTTCAGGAGCCGGCTTGTCTCATAACTTAAAGGAATTCTGCATTTGCTCCACAGGCACTATACACTGTTGGCTATATTTTGTGTACAGATAGTTATAGCTCCCCTGGACCTACTTATTGCATATTTCAGTTTTTTTTTTTTTTATCGCTATCACTGCTGACAGTGCTACTTTAAGGTTCAGTTTCTGAATACAGGCTGTGTGCATTTCTCTGTGGACTGAGGCTTTGATACTTTCACAGTATTAATATAGAACCTAGAGCTGCTTTATAATCACACTACACATGGACATCTACCTTTATACTGTATGGAGCTTTAACACAAACATCTACCTTTATACTGTATGGAGCTTTAACACAAACATCTACCTTTATATTGTATGGAGCTTTAACACAAACACAAACGTCTACCTTTATACTGTATGGAGCTTTAACACAAACATCTACCTTTATACTGTATGGAGCTTTAACACAAACATCTACCTTTATACTGCATGGAGCTTTAACACAAACATCTACCTTTATATTGTATGGAGCTTTAACACAAACACAAACGTCTACCTTTATACCGTATGGAGCTTTAACACAAACACAAACATCTACCTTTATACTGTATGGAGCAAACATCTACCTTTATACTGTATGGAGCTTTAACACAAACATCTACCTTTATATTGTATGGAGCTTTAACACAAACATCTACCTTTATATTGTATGGAGCTTTAACACAAACACAAACATCTACCTTTATACCGTATGGAGCTTTAATACAAACATCTACCTTTATACTGTATGGAGCTTTAAACACAAACATCTACCTTTATACTGTATGGAGCTTTAAATTAAGTCATGGTTGATATTAATGAGAACACTGCCATTCACAGCATCAGCCTGACTCAGTATACTATGTAGTTCATTGAACTTGTTTTCCCGAGTTCAGTGAACTATACTCTCAGCTGGTTTTACATTCTTTAAAGCTCATAGAACAACGTTGACCTTTGAACTCATTATTCATCCTGAGGTCAGTTCACCCACATGTTTTCAGCCCTGGTTGCCACAGATACATAGGCCTACATACGTTTGTGGGCCTGAACTCTGCAGCAGTAGCAGCAGTAACAGTAATAACAGTAATAACAGTGTCTCCTCCTGTCCGTCTATCTGTCCATGTGTCCTGTTGCACAACTCTCTCTGACAGCAGCAGCAGTGTGTTAATAATGCGACACCGCCCAGCAACAGCTTGCAACACAACAGACTTCTCCAGGGAGGATGAGGAATATTTCTTTCTGCTGCTCTTGTCTTGAGTGAGTGAGTGAGTGAGTGAGTGAAACCTCGTATCGTATCTGTTAATAGCCTGGTGTTGTTTTTCAGGGCTGAGGCTGAAGAAAAACTTCCTCTCACAGCAGCTGGATCTTTACCAGAGTCCAGAGGCTCGATAGCAGCACCCGGGGCCGACCGACCGCTGAGACCGCGGGACTGACGTTAGAAAAATGGAAGAAAAAAAAACTCCCAAAGTGCAAGTTTAACAGTTTCTCTGTGACAGCGCTGATTGTGTCCTGTCAGTGAAAGTAACTACACAATGGGAGTGTGAAATTGACTCTTTGCTTTTTTTTCTTTCTCCCGGTCACCCTGCTCTTCTTCAACATGCTGCATATTTTCATGAGTAACGTCAAGGGAGGTGACCTTTTGTTCCCAAACACAAACTCAGAGCAGACACAAACACACACAGACACACACACACGCACACAAACAGATGTGAACACACAAGTAAAACATACCACATGAGAAGCTCCCTGACAGTCAAGAGCTACGTTCACAGATGTCGATAACTTGTGCTGTTCTAGACTGTTTTGAATAGTTTTATCTCAATGAGTAACACCAGTCAAACTGTTTGTTTTACTGACTCTTAATGATAAAGACGAAACACAGGGTCGCTCTCTGAGACCGGAGAGGATGGGATGTGCATCTGTTCCCAGGCTTAAATGTCATATATGACATACAGTATGTCCATATAATAATGAATGTCATCTATGTTGGGATATACACTATTAATATCATCATACGCCCTCTGGATATTAGATTAGATTAGATTAGATGTACTTTCATCCCACAACGGGGAAATTCAGTTGTTAGCCAAGTAAGGAAGAAAGTAGAGAGGGCTAAAAACACCAAAGACACAAACACAACACAACTCAACAGACAGAAAATATAGACACAATAAACAATAAAAACAAATCAACCTTCAACCAGGCAATGTGCAAAAACAAGTACTGAGGATATAAGGTGGCCTGATATAAAAGTATTGATAGGTAAAGTGACTATGGTGTAAAAATATTGCAACTTAAGTGAATACTTCTACTGCAGGTGTGCATGAAATAAGAATATTGTGATGTAAAGTGACAATGATATAACCAGTACTGCAGGTATAAACTATATAAATAAAATATTTCAGTATAAGTGACTATAATATTCAAAACATGGATGAAATACCTCCGCTAAAATGTTCATAAGTACATAGGGGAGAGTGGGGTAAGATGAGCCAGTGGGTAAGTTGACCCACGCCTTGTTTCTAGGAAACTATAGGAAAAAATTAGCATGTGACCAAATATTTGGGAGGCAGGCATCATTTCATGGAGTCTGTGAAGGTTAGAACCACGTGAGTAAAGTGGTTTAACATTTATGAACAAAAAATAATTTTTCACTCTCGCAAGTGAATTTTGTCGATCATAAGTTTTATGAGAATTGTGTTTAGACCAAAAGAGATTATTGTAAATTTGTTTTAAACATGGGTTGTGGTATCTATGAGCTACATAGACTCAACACTGAGTCACATTAGTGTTTGTGAAAATAGCCTATGTAAAAATAAAATTCACATCTTTGGTGTGAAAACTGTTTACTGTAAATTTCCTCTTCTTTTTTGTTCCATGTCGCCTGATGCCGGACTTCACCAAGACCCTGACGGTTTCTGAGGTGTTGTCCCAAACTGGGCGAGAGGAAACTCCCTCCACCTCGAGGCTGCGTTCCCTAAACCACCATCAAGTTTTACAGCTTCCTGCTCCTTTGGCCGGCAGCTATTACACATCTGAGTGACACACACACACACACACAGCTCCCGTAATAATAACCCCCAATGACAAACAGGACAGCACCTCCACGTAGAGAACGGACAGAGTGAATGGACGAGTTGAAGGTGACAGTTGGTCTCCGTCCGTCACCACTTCTGCTCTGTTCCCTGGAAAACAGAACTGGTCTGATCTGAGGTCAGCTGAGCTCTGGCACCAGATGGGAAGCAAACAGTAGCTTTTGTTCTTCCACTGAGTCGTCACAACAAAACCAGAGCTGCATTTCTACTGGAGGATAACACCGACCCCATGTTTTAGATCAGATATCGGCCAAGATATTGGTTTGAAGCAGCTGGATCAGGTATGGGATGACGGGGCTGATCCATGGCAACAAAGTTTCACAAAGCTTAGAAAGTAAAGTCAAGCCTGGACTGTCTTTCACATGGAAACATACACAGTTAATTATTTCAACAGTGGTATCAGGTCGGTATCCAGTACTGTCCGATACGCTAAGCCCAGGTATTGCAAAATTGGGATAATGGGTATAGTTCAACATTTTGGCAATTTGGGATTTCTTGGTTTCCCTCTTCAAACTCATCAAATACACAATCCAACAACTCCAAAACGCTCTGGTGGACAAGTTGTGACCTGCACATTCACCACACTATGAGATAATAACAGAACGTTACCAGACAGAGTTGTTTTAGAGGGAAATGCAGAGACTGATTGATGAAAAACTGTCCCTGAAGGCAACGCGCATCAGCGGTTTTGCATGAATTTACCTCGAAAACAACTTGCGGCTCTGCTCCGCCGTTCTAAAAATAGCTTGCACCGACACTTAAAGGTAACGAACCTACTGCTATGACTATAGGGATTATGGTAGGGTTGTTCGGTATACCGGTATACTAGATTGGTACCGGGGTTCTGACGCATTTTAAACGGTACTATACTGCGCTTAGATGGGACCGGTACTTTCATTTTGCGCCGCCGGCAGCAGTGACATCGCCACGTGAAGAATCAATTTGGTCTACGTATGGGAAACAATAGGTGTGTGTGTTTGAGTAAAATGAACGTTTGTGTTTCATTCTATAAACTACTGATAACAATTTCTCCCAAAAATTACAACTGATCAAAATAACAAAAAAAGATGCAGTGTTTTCAGACCTCAAATAATGCAAAGAAAACAAGTTGATATTCATTTTTAAACAGACCACTAATGTTTTAATTTAGGAAGAGTTCAGATTAATATAGATGAAATTTCAATTTTAATCCTGCAGCAGCAGTAACTGTTTACTGATTTACTGATTATTTACTGATGTATATGTTATAGTTCTAAGATTTTCTATTAAAATAAAGCCAATAATGACATTTTTTGTGTTCTCTTTTTATTTGGAAAAGTACCGAAAAGTATCGAAAAGTATCGAAAAACATGTTGGTACCGATACCGGTACCAAAATGTTGGTATCGTGACAACACTACATTATGGCAATGGGCCAAATGTTGAACAATCCCTTTAAAAAGTCGGATAGGTACATCCCTAAGTTGTTTCTACCTGGGCAAAGCATAAAACCTGTCTCAGACCTGAACCCATGTCCTTCCTTCTCATCATCATCATCAGCTCTGATTGGTCGTCCCTCCTCCAACTCTTCTAGTTCCTAATGGAGGTATAGACCGATCGATCAGTCTAATGGAGGTATAGACCGATCGATCAGTCTAATGGAGGTATAGACCGATCGATCAGTCTAATGGAGGTATAGACCGATCGATCAGTCTACCTCCAATCTATCGTTGTATTGATGGAAACATCAGCTCATATTATGGTCGATGTCCGTTCATCTGTTCACCCTCCACCGGCGATACAGTCAGGCTACAATAACACCACTGTGGACCTGAAATTATTGGCTATTGAATATTTCCTTCACCAAACCATCGTTATTATATCGGACTTTAAAACTTCCCGATCTGAAGAGAACTGTTTGGCTGCTTTGATCAACAACAGGTTGGACAGTATTCCCTCAAATCAACACATTATCTGGGGTCGGACCTTAAATGCATCCTGATACTTAGAGGTTTGCACGATATTCAAAACAACAACAACTTAATATTGCAATTATATGATCAGATTTCAATCTGAAAGGTAATTTAAGCTTCAATTTCACTCCACAACTATCAATTAATTATGTGATGTTTGTTGGGTCTCGTGCCAAATAATCATGCCTTGAGAAAATGAATTACTGTCCAGGACGTCTCTGCAGCCAACAACCTGAACCAATGCACAACAATGCAGTGACACATTTGGATGTTATGTTTCTGCAACAACGACTTTTCAAAATAAAACGTCAGTGTTTCCTAATCTCTCTGCAAAATCGTCCAATGCATCCTGAGAGTCGTCCGATATAGAAACAAGCCTTTTTTTTTTAAAACCAGTCTGGTCTGAGGTGAGGTGACATGTCCAGTCCAGCTGCCTCACTCACATCTGGCTGTAACCTGGGGTCAAAGGTCGTTGTCAGGTGTGTGTCGGTTCAGACAGGATGAAGTGTAACAGGCAGCTGCATCTGTGCCAAAATAAATCCTTATCACTGTTCAGACTGAAGCCAGAGCAGCAGGATCAAATTCCTCCTCTTATGTAACATACAGTCTGGTCCAAACACACACACACACACACACACACACACACACACACCCCCCCACACACACACACTGGTAACCCACTGACTTCAAAGTGGACTAGTTGTAAATGTTTTACTAGTCAGGAGCTTCTCATGTTTTTTTTTTTTTACAGCATCGCACTAACCTGAACCATGTGTGTGCGTGTCTTTGAACGCATCACACTCACTCAAACACACGTTCACGGTTCCACAGGTGACACACACACAAACACGCGACATTAACATGTTTCAACACAAACACTCACACACACAAACACACATACCCTGACTCCACTATGTCTCCTCACCTCCTCTCTCCTCCTCCTCCTCCTCCTCCTCCTCCTCCTCCTCCGGACAGGACCGACCGAACGCACTTCTCGTCCCCAACTTCGCACATCTTGTCCCGGACAGTCCTGACGCTCTCACCGCTGAGTTTCCTCCAGCGGAGTGGACTGACCCGCGGCGGAGCAGCAGCCGGACTCACTGCGCATGTCCGCGGCTTCGGCCACTGCCCCCCTCCCCGTAACTTTATGTATTTAATCATGATGATACACGGAACAGCGATTATTGGTTGTAATTTTATGTTATGTAACAATTGCAGCGTCGACAAAAATGTTTTTTCTTTACGTTTCCTATTTTCTGCAAAACTCAAAATCTTTCCAAGAATATTTGTCAAAATGTCTCATTTCTAGTCAAAACTAATCTCTATCCACTCAGAATAAGACTCGTCACCTAAAAATGTACGTGTTTTTGGATAATTTCCACTTGTTTCAAACTAATTTTCACTTGAAATAAGTACTATAAAAATCTGCCAGTGAAAGCAAGTTTTTTGTGCTTGTAATAAGAAAGAAAAACTTGCTCCACTATCAGATTTTTCTACTTATTTCAAGTTAAAATATGCTTGAAAGAAGTAAAAAAAAAAAAAAAGTGTCTAAAAACAAGCTACTTTTTATGTCATGAGTCTTATTTTAAATATAATTAGATTCGTTTTGAATAGAAATGACATTTTGACTAAAATAAGACAAATATTCTTAGTAAGATGAGTTTTTGCAGTGTGTAGGATATTTCATACAACATATATAAATATATTGAAACATTATAGGAAAAAATAATAATGCAAATAAAGCAATATGTTAAATAAGATCCAAATCTATATTATTGACAGGTCAGAGTGGACATTATGGCTTCAGTTTAAAAGCTTAATTGTAGTTTTTTAAAACTGTGCACTGTTAATTTTTATTAATAAATGTGTGTTTTCTAAATATGCTTGAAGATGGTATTCAAGTTTATAATTTTATGTATTTTAAATTTTGTTTATTTTTTGATTTTGAGTTATTTTTGTTTAGTTTTAAACAAAGACATAAGGCAATGTCTTTAATGAGTTTCCAATATAAACCTGTTTTTTTTTCACACTGCATTGATAATCATCATCATGATCTCAGCACAGTGAGTGATTCTTTA
The DNA here is from genome assembly GCF_905171665.1 of Trachurus trachurus. Classification (NCBI taxonomy): domain Eukaryota; kingdom Metazoa; phylum Chordata; class Actinopteri; order Carangiformes; family Carangidae; genus Trachurus; species Trachurus trachurus. The sequence goes on along the minus strand of NC_139895.1, from coordinate 6,102,684 downwards.
AAAGTGTGAATTAAATAACATACGGTTCCTTCTCGCTCTGGTTTACATGACAAAATTAACCCAAACAAACATTAGCCTATGTTATTTTTAGGAGGCAACGTCTCTCACGCTGTCGACGTGTTAACCATCGGCCTCACCTGCCCACTCTCTCCACTTCCTGTGCGCCGCTCTCAGGGTTTGAGGTTTCCTGTGTTTGCTGCTTCTCTTTCTGCTCGTCCACGTGGTTACGACACAATGACGACGACGATGATGATGATGATGCTGGTGCTGGTGATGATTCGGCGATTGGGTCCATCGGTACGTACACGTCCTGCGGGGAAACCGCTTTGGGACCGGTCGTCGTGGTCGTCGTCGCTGCCATGTTGTTGTTCGGTGACAGTCCTGCAGGTCGAGCGCCGCTCTCTAAAGCTAAAGTGTCCCAGTAGATCTCAGGTGCCGAGGTCAAAGGTGAAACCCGTGTGGGCGACGGCGTGGTGGGGAGCGGCCGGCCCGCTGCTGCTGCAGGAACAGGCAGAGGCCGGTCCAGACTGGACAGACTGAGGCTGGACAGGGCACTGAGCAGGGGCGAGTCTCTGACATCTTCCCCCGCCTTCCTCTGGCTCTGCCCTCGGCTCGCCTCCTCCCTCTCCTCCCTCTCCTCCTCCTCTTTCTTTTTCTTCTTCTTATCCTTCTCCTTCAGCCCCTTGACGCTCCTCTTCTGCCTCTCGCCGCGAGGCACCGTGCCCACGTGCGTGTACATGTCGGTGGAGCGCGCGTAGCCGGTGCTGTGGAGGCAGGGCTCCATGTCGTCCACCGATTTCTCCCTCTTCACCGACGGCTTGATGGCCCTGCAGAGGCTCCCATCATGCTCTGGGGTTGGCGCCGCCGCCGCCTTGGTGTTCTTGGCCTTCTCCGAGGAGCAGCGGGTTGAGAGGTTGGTGAGGCTGCCAAACCACTTCAGACCTGGGGAGTAGGAGGTGATCAGCTGAGGTTAATGACCACAAACAAACCATTTCATTATGTATGAGCTTTATGAAGATGGATTTCAAAATAACAAACAAACAAACGGATATATCTGATGTCACACATGCCAAATATGAATAAAACAAAAGTAGCCTATATCATTGAAAGTATAACACTCCTGCAGTCGTTCACATCCTTTAATGAATATAAAACTAAATGTCCTGCTTTCAGTTCTACTTTCAATCATATTAAAGCAGAAGTAAGCGATCCGGCCGTTTTGGCTAACTTCCTGTCAGCCGATGGAGTTAGCAGTCCCCGCCCTCGTCCCTACGTCACCACATTCACGCGCATCCCTTGGCTGCACACACAGAGAGGACCGCCCCTTTATGCCGTTCTCTCTCCTCATTGGATAAAGGTTGTAGGATACAAGGAAAGTTTTCTCCTCGGCTTACAGCAGAGCAGAGTGACTGACAGACCCGTGTTTCAGACCAAACACTCTATATAAGTGATTGCTGTCGGAAGATATAACTATTTAAGACTTATATTAACACAAACATTCCGCTTACTTCTGCTTTAATGCTTGTTAGCTTGTTCTTCATCAGTCGATGCTGTTAAATGCTGCTAACGCTGAGCATGTAACTGTTGCATTGAATGAAGATGTGCTACCTTATTCCATTATTGACATTGCATTGTTATATATTACAGTAGCACAAGTTGGGCAATTAAAGTTGGCAAAAGCTCTTAAACATCCTCTTTATACAATGTTAACAGCTGTGGTAGAATTATACTTTATGCAAGATTGGTAGATAGAGTCGTGTCATCGGCATAAAGGCGAAAATGAACATTAGCCTATATCTACTGAGAAAAAACATGAATAGAAACTAAAGTATATTTTGCTGAAACTTTATATGTAACATTTATTGTTAGAAATGTACATGACCTCAAATGATTTCTGGCTGCATGGTATTTGTAGTTGTTAAGCTGTTGTTAGCTAGCTTAGCTCACCGTATCATCAGAGCAGCTGGTTCATTTCTATAAAAGGCTAACAGTCAAATTCTGTTGTATTCTTTATCTGAACTCACACAAAGATACAC